>NW_010235386.1:0-12489 GCF_000690775.1 Eurypyga helias
ACCACACAGCCACTCGCTCACTCCCAGCCCAAACCAGCACAGTTAGCTTGGTACATAAATAAATCTGAAGGTGACTACACCAGGAGAAATATTAATAAAAACTCTTCCCTCCCACTTCTGCCATGTCTTCAGTGAGTTTTTGCAGCCAGACGCACCAGCTAAGTGACTTTCTGAGCTGCAGCAGATGCTGCCTCTTCCCTTCTGGTCCCTGTAACTCCTGAGGCATGGCCGGATACTCCCGGAGATCCTGGTCTCTGCGTGATGCAGGTGCCCTGCTGTGCTCAGCTCCTTACTGCTCTCCACATGCTGTATTCCCTAAAACCTCTTTCTGCTCAGGTTTAGTTGCTTCCTCGATCAGGAACACTGTCCCCCTTCCCAAAATGGCCACCTGACAATGGCATGCCCTTTCAAAGGATCTTGCTGTGCAGAGTGAGGATAAACAGCTGCTATCACTCACAGGAAAATGGAAAGCCTTTCCCTAAGCAAAAGGTGTTGTCGGCCTATTTAATATTAATGAAATTGATTTTTAACCATAATTCAGAGAGAGCTGTGATACACGACTTGCCTAATATGTTTTATAAAACGTGCTTCTGCATTTCTAGACTGTTTCCTTCCGTTGTTTAAGTAGCAGCAGACAGTGGTGTGTGGCACCCAAGTACCTTTGTTTGAATGCAAATTGATATTTGTAATGGCATCAAGACCTCCTTTAAATACCCTGGCAAATAAAAGGAGAAGAAATCCGATTTATGGATGCAGATTCTAAAATTCCATATTCTCTGCCCTTTAAGTACTGTGATCCTATGTTCTTGAGATTCCTTACAGATATATTATCAGGCTTAGAACTGAGTAAAGGTGAGCTTTATTAAATAAATTCATTATAATGGTATTTCATAGGTTTGGGCTTGCGATTAATGGATTGTAAATTTATACTTAAAGACTGGAAGAATATGATCATATAAATAGTCTTACTGAAGTTAACAGGGCTGTTCTTTGAAGAAAAATGCCATTCAGCAGAACACTTAAATGTATGCATAGCTCTAAGCATATGTTTAAGTTCAAATGAAGTCAACCTATTTGGTTTTAAGAGGGCTTGACTGTGCTTAGGTTCCTTGAAACATTTATATGAATATATAGGGTGGCTGCTGCAGTAGCCTTGGGATGTCATTAATGTTTTAAAAACAATAGTCTTTCTAAGCACTCAGGACCAATAGCTAAGAGAACTACTATTAGTTGGCAGCCAGGTTAAGGCCTTAAAAACTCTGTCATCCAATATGTTTATTAAACTTTTGAATGTATTGGACAGAGGCAAAGAAGAGAATTTAACGCTATACCACTTGCTGAATATTATTCCCTACTGCCAAGTGTTGTAGATAAAAAGTGGCCAGAGTGAAACTGAAGAATGGTGATAAGAAAAGGGTTTGTTATTTCTAATTTTTCTGCCTAAATATTCAGAAAAAAAAAAAATTGTGGATTTGCTCTAGAAGTCATTTTCCTTGGATTATTTCAGACTCTCCCTCCCCTCATAGACTGCAGTAGTACCTTATGGAAGAATGGGAAAGAAATCTCTGTGATGATACTTCCCTGTAGTGAGCACAGCTTCCATGATGAAGGAGCATCGCTGACACAGCAGCCACTTCAGTGCACCTCCCTTACAGCAGAAACCTGCACTGTATGAGGGAAGTTTGAAGGCAGAAATTCATTTATTATATTTCTGCAACAAAGACAGCTCATGTCTTAATTACAGGAAACCAACACAGAACTAACAGGAACATTCTACATTATTAATCAAGTGTATAGAAGTTTAACGTATTTTTTGCTCTGTACACGTAGGACACTGTATGTACAAAGGAAACTTTTAAAGTAAGCATTCCAAATCTAAATCTCAAGGTCCTCATCATAGGTAATCTATCAAGAAATGCAAAACAAACAGCATGCTCCTTCCTCTTGAGTCTTACGTGTATCTGTGGGTTACTCTGCAGCATAAATCAACCACATGCTCCACAGACCATTATTTCCCTGATTGAGAGGAAATCATCCCATAATTTTTTTTTCCCCCTTGATTTCCAATAGTTTTTACAAGAGACTCAAAGTCTCTACATATCAGCAGTCACCACTCTCTCCAAAACTGAAGGATACTGCTACTGTCCCACTGGTGTCCATAGTCCAGTCATACCTTAAACTGGACCAAAACCTAACAAAACTTCTGTAATATGAGGTTTCATTGACATCAAAGAGGTGTCACAATTCCTTTGGCCTTAGGATCCTTTTATATTAGCTAAGAATAATGAATAAAAGAGCAGTAGCAATGATGATTGATAAAATCTGGCCCCTTTATATTTGAGCAAACCTTTTTGAGCATCATTTTACATGGCTGAGGTGTCATACTTTTGGCAATGGCCAGGGACATTCATAAAACTAGAGAGAGAGAGGGAGTGTGAGCATATAACCCAGGAGTCCTTCCTTGCCGTTTCTCATCTGTAGTCTGAACTCTGCTGTATAACACTTGGTTGCTGTTGTCTTGAATAACAACATTCTCATTTGCATAGATGGGCTGATAATCTGACTTTTTTTAAAGTTAACTCTTCCACATGAATGCACAAAAGTAGCAGATTCGTAGTACCATGTCTTACACTGGACACGAAATGGTGCAATTCAGAAGAAAGTCAGTAGTGCCTCTTTTTAAAAGCCATGCATGGATATGCATGAATTGAAAATAGCAAAAGTCCTTATCATCCTGTTGGTATTGAGATCCTGTACAATGGGTAAATGTTGATTAAATGTCAGATGCACTACACTGGGCAGTGCTTTAATCAGTTGTTTCTATATATTTCAAAAATAGAGGCATACTTTGAATTAAAAGCTCTGGGAGGGAAAAAAAAAAAAGACAGTGCTGTAGACAACAGGATGGAGAGAAATACCTTAGGTCTCCTTCAAACATTTTCAAGTTTTTGTACAGCAAAGCTGTGCAGGGCTTAGAAAAATATAATTTCAGAAACGTAAGCTTTTAGCATTGCTGTTCTTCTCCAGTGAATGCCATAAATACAATATTTATAAAGTTTTGTGTTTGTCACTCAAGAATTCAATATAAAACCTATTAAGTTTATACTTAGAGATATATTCTGTTCCCATCTCCAAATTCCAGTCCGTATGCTGGAAGTCAAGGTGCAAGCTTTCTATCACGTGCATTGACAGTAAGGATGAAGGCTCTATGCCAAAGGATACCCTTGCTTTCCCATACGGAAAATGCTCATTGAACTGGTGTAAGGGAGCTGTGAGCAAGTTATTCCCCAGATATTAATGTTTGGTTCCACCTAGAAAAATAGGAAGTAGCTGTAGTCCAGTAGATCTGACCAGTGACCAGAGCTGGCTAGTATTAACCCTTAAGACACACTGTGGTATGCAAAACTTAGGCAAGTGTGATTCCGTTCCTTTGATCAAGCCGTATTGCATGAACGTGCTCAGAACTGTCGACATTCGGCATTGTTGTGATCTAACTGATTTCCCAACAAAAAAATATAGATACTTGTTTTGGAAGGTCGCCTGGCTTAATGTTTGTCACTTTGCCTTTTACCAGATCATTTGAACAACATTTGGGAATTAATCTACTGGGGTTTTTTTAATTAAAGTTTACAGAAATAATGTAAGGTTGGCTTGTGAGTCTTCTGAGCATTCTTACAAATTTCTTTTGTTTTCAGTTCTTCCTTGAATTAAAAATGAAGTTCCTGTGAATGGAAATTTCCTCTGACTGTTGGTGTTTAGAAAAGCATTTCTCTAGTTGCAGCTTAGCGTGGATGTTAAGAATAACAGAAACTTTTTAAATTATAGAACTAATTATCTACATGCAGCTGATCAAACACTTTGCACTTCTAGCTGTGAGCACAGCTCACCACATCTGTTGGCCTCTCCCTGGGTAATTCTCTGCTGCAGTTGCTGCTGTGAATGTTATGGAGTGGAGACACACCAAAGGCCGCATTAAACTAACAAGCCCCGGATTTGTTAGCTTGACAGCACAAAGCTTAGTGGTGGCTTTTTGCCTGGAGTCTTACCCACTCACTTGCTGGGTGTTGGAGCCAGTGGAGGGTTTGGAGTTGCCACAGAGCTGGGCGCCTGCAACTGCTCTCAGCTGTAAATGCTGGTACCGCTCTGTCCTTCACAATCTCTTTTTTACTTTACTTACACAAAAAGCTCACTGGAGATTCGGGTCGCACTTCATGTTCTTAGAGGGCAAAGGCATGACAGTGAATTGGCACAACATGAAATAGGGAAGAGTCAAAGCAATCTGTGTGGTAGTTTATTCCTCCATGAAAAAGTTGAGTATCCTTGAATTGTAGCTAAGTGAAAGAGGAAATTTGCTGAGACAGTTACAGTGTTCTGTTGAGTACACTATATTGTGACAATTATTTACTATTCAAAATATCCTTTTCTCACATGAGGACTCACAGAGTTGCAGAATATAGGCACTATTAGTGTACGGTGTACTCATCCTCGCCTATCACATGGATGAACTCTGTGAACAGTCTTTGATACGGTCTTAGAGATTGCATGAACTATTTGCAGACGCAGAGATTTCCACATGCAGGAATGGAAACACTGTCATCCATATGCCTTGGGAAACTCTCCACTCATATCTTCTGTGCAGTCACTAACTTGTGCTGTATGCTCAGCTTTGTGCAGAATAATAGCAATACAAAGGCATATGATGTTCCATTTCATGATTATGCATAATAACAATGCTAGAAAGACGTACGATGCTCCGCGTTCTCTTTGCAAGCAGAAGTGAAGCAGCAGTTGAATCCTTTTTGTTCAGACTCATGTGATTTTTCACTTTTCAGGATCAGCAATTGTCAGCCTATTGCTTAAAATTCCCTTGTACTGGTTCTGTTTGCGGTGCCTAAAGAGCTTGCTTTGTCTGACTAACAAAAAGCTTCTTTTTATTATTATTTTTTCCTCTACTGAATGAGAGAATAAAGCCAAGCAATTTTTGATTTAACCTTCTGCTGCTGAGTTTTCAAATTTTAAAGTGTTAACAAAAGGGACTGCATGTTTTCAGAGCTGAAAGCTCTGATTATACTATGACACAAATTTATAAAAATCAAACGCAGGCAGAGAATAGCCGGCTAGAGATATGTGACTCTCTTCAGCTGCTGCCCTCCTATAATAGACATGGAACTTTCTCAAGAAAGCAAGCTGTGAAAAAGAGACTGTTTTACCAAGTCTTAGTCTGTGTCCATTTTTGATAGATTTAGTTAACCTACAAGGGAACAACAGTATTGACATATATCACTTTGAAAAATGCCAGCTGAATGAGAGATTTCTGTTGCCTGGGTTACATGCTGAAGCCGTGTCGTTTGTTCTGATTTTTTTCTGTCCCTGCTAACACACTCTGTTCCTGTATTTTCTGATTAGGTCTTCACTTTCTGAACTACCCCAGAGATATCGATTACCTTTTTTGGTGAGTGAACACTATTTCAAACAGCCTTCATGAAGCTCTCACTTTTTTGTTCCTAGTTACTTAATTGTTTGGTCTAGAAATATAATCAGATGAGTAAAATTATTAACCTAAAGAGTCTCTAAATCTGGTAAATAATTTTTGGTGGGAAGACTTCTGGTTCCACAGTTTTCCTCAGCTAACATCACTCATGAGAAAGAGTTGCCTCCAAAGGAGAAAACTAATGACATCAGTTAAATTTGGGTGTTGCCTCAGTGAGTTTTTCCTAAGAATTAATCACTGCCTGGTCCTGTGTCTTTTGAGTCTCCCTCCTGGAAGGATCATGAATATTAAGGAAAATAATGCTTAGGGTTTTTTGGGTCTTCAGTAAAGGTATGGTTACAGCTGTCTGCTGAGGCATCTCACAATGCAGAGCCAGCTCTGGGGTTTTAGGATCCAGATCTGTTAAGATTCAGACCATGACCAGGAAACCAAAATAGTACGGACACTGTCATCACTGCTTTTACTTACAGCTTGTTTGGTGAGACGAGTTTGGGCCAGGCTTGTCAAAAAAGCTTGATGTGAACAAAGCCTTTATAACAGAGTTGTTCTCTTTCTCTTTCATTCTCTTTTCTTCTATTTCCTACGCACATGGTGAGCGGATGTCTGTGTGGGCAAAACCTGCTCTCATTGGGGTTTTCTGACACCCCATCAATTTTGTGTGCACAAGGCACAAGCACTTGTATGATTCATACTGGTTGTGGCTCAGGATGCTGATTTGAGCTTACTGCTTAATGTTCCCTTCCTGGGAAACTATCTGCTTGTTATTTAGAAAGGGAGTTGATAATGTTGATAGCAGCTCAGAGCAGCTTTGCTCCCAGGCCAGTGCCAGAAAACAGATGTGTGACGTGCCCTATCCTTAACAGATGGACATGCCATATGCCATTAAAAGTGGTTATCCAACTTTCTCTCACACTGTGGGTGAATAGCTCTTCTCTTTTGCATCAAAGCCTTAACAGGCAAAAAAAAGTGTTAGTTCCTAGGGGAGGTAAGTAACTCCAAGGAAAATTTCCCAGGCGTCTTCCAGAGTTTCTCAGTGCTGAACAGTTATATGTCTTTGAAGGGTCTGTCTACCTGATTTGCTGTGCCCATATTCCTGCCTGTGGGAGGTATCGTCTCTGACTCACGGTCCTGGGATTACACTAATGCATGTCCAAGTCTGAGCTAATTTACTCTGCTTTTCCTAAGGCAGGCATGTAGCCGGGCTATCATGGTCACAGGACATCTGGTATGACTTGGCATACACAAGGCGCAAGATCTCATGTCCACAGAGCAGAGGCAGGCCTTGTAGAAATAAACTTGGATGTGTAACTGTACTCCAGCTTCCTTACAGGGAGGAGTAGAAAGTTGTGCAGTAGGCTGAGAACAGCTACACAGTTAATTTTTGAGCTGGTGAGATATCTGGGTTAGGTGGGACACTTGCAGGCCATGGTCCATGAGTACATAGGTACCGAAGCACCGCTGTGCTTGAGGTTCCACACCTAGTTATGGACCTACATGCATCCTTAGGTACCTACGTACGTACGCGCTGATATTGTGTGCTTACGTGGCTTGATGGACTGTTGTATAGGTTCTTTTTGATATTCAAGAGGAGAAATGATTGTCATAGCACTAGCCACTTCTGACCTTAAGAAAGCTGAGGTGATCCAAGTTTTATTATTTCAGGGTATGAACTGTATCACATAAGGGACTAAACCCATTTTGATGAATGGCTGAAAATGTTCAAAATGGTAAAAAGTTGCAATTATACCAAGAAACATAGCTTTTATAAAATAATTTGTGCTTAGAACTCTAGCCACCTATGAGGAGCAGAGAGTTTTGCTGGAAATGTGCCAAAGCAAAACTGTTTGAAAGCTGACTGGCATATTGGTTTGGTTTCCATCTCATTCTAGATTTGGTTTGTTCAGGTGAATGACTGGGCTTTGGGCTGGTTGTTATTTAGGTGGACATGAAACAAAATGGAAGTTTAGAGGAAAAGATTTGGGGAAAGTCTTCTTAGACCCAAGCCAGCTCCTCAGGTTGGTTGTTTTTCTGTCCCAGGTTATTTGGAGCCCAGGAGGATTGCAATGAATGGGTTTGATTTGGAGTCTACAGGATAATGTGAGACAGTGGCCACAGTAAAACTGACATAGATTGAATAATACAGAATCAATAGATGAATGGACTTGTGTGACAGGAGTTGCTATGGCGTCTCGCTGATTTAATAAAAGAATAAATAAAGGAATGGAAATCTCCATAAATGGCCTCAGCACAGATTAGTTCTGTTCCTAACAGCTCTAATATATGCAGCAGCATTTTTGAAAAATTAATTGTCTTCCTCCATAAACAAGAATGGTGGGGTGTTTTTTAAACCATGCTTAAAATTATTTTAATTTGCCTAAATTTATCCCACTTCCAGTTGAACTGTTCCTGAAGCTTCACTTGGGGAGTAGGGAAGTTATGAATAGAAAGATCTGTACAAGTGTTTTGTTCAAATGCCTTCTGCTGTTTTGTACTGGAGGTGTTAGAGGACAGGCACCCCAAAATGCAGTTCTTTACAGAATATGGAACCTAAATAAGCAAGAGCTTCAGCCCTTAATTTTCTTACCTGTCTTGACAGAGAAAGGACATTAAGAGGACAGAACCAGGCTGAAGGCTGTTCTGGCAGCCTACCTCTGAATTCCAAACTGACTCCCTGGCCAGGATGCCTCTGAGCTAGAAAACTCACACTTAGATTCCAGTTGGAGCTATCAGACCACATCCTCACATGTTTAAAATCAGGATGTCCAAGGAATTAACAGGATTACACAATCTGGGTGCGGAGAGATGAAAGGGCAAGCAAGTTATGTGCAATGAATAATTAATCTATGAAGTTAAGATCTGGTTTTGCTTGTCAAACATTGATTTTCTCATTTGGCCTTAATAGGACATGATAACATCAAACACATTTGAATAGTTTTGCTTGATCTGTAACTTTCAGGATATGTTGTTTAATTATGTCTTGTTAATCATGTGATACAGTTCATCTTGAAGAGGACAGTGCTGAAGCTGTGCATCACATCTTGTAGGTGTTCAGATATGCAATTTATTGACAACAAATATTTTCTCAGTAACATTTCTTATTGGTAAAATCTCAACTGTTCTAATAATTTTATTCAAATAAATACCAATTTTATGCAAATGAATACCAAAGGCAAAATATATCCCTCAAATATCTCTCAAAAACTAGTCTCCCCTCTCCTGCAGGTCAGGCAGCTGAAGAACATGTCTTTCCACAGATTTTTGTGAAAAGAGAGAACAACTTATGGGAAATTTTAAAACTGGTCAAAAGCAACAGGTACAGACAGGCAAAATAAATATATTTCGGATAGCTCTGTATCTTGCTGTTTGTCTCAGTTACAACACAGAGCAGATATATAAGGAAATGCTTCACCTTGTGAGCTGTGGGCCAACCTAGTGTCCTGACTGCAAAGGGGACTGCACTTCCAGTTACTTAGTCAGTGAGTTGCTGAAGTTAATGAAAAGTATAAATAATTTGCAGCAAGAGGACAAATAGGTCTGGGAAGATTATTTGTCCCCATACAGATTGCAAGTGCATTTTTCAAATTCCTTATGATGTGATAAATCCCACAGGTGGTAAAAAAAAAATTGGGCAAGATCATTAGCTGAAAACTGCATGCCATTTTTGTTGAATCCAGAAGTGCTGAACAGCTTTGCCTTACTGTAAATCTCTGACTCTGTAAATCAGCAAACAAAATTTGGCAGCTGAGTATTTTATTATTGAGAAAAAACTAAACTTGAAAATGTTATCACTTACTCTCTTCTGTGGATTTGCACAGATACGCTTTTCTTTGGCATCCTGTCACTTTTCAGCCAAAATGTATTTTGACACTTAATGAGAAGCTAAAGGATGCTTGTTATTAATTACTTTTCACTTATCCATTAGGCTGCATTTTCACTATTCTACGAGAAGATATTTAAACATCTCTTGGCCAAAAATATACCGTAGGAAAGGTTATAGCCACCCTGGTTCACAAGGGGATTTTACATGTGCCTCAGGTAGGGACAAATAAACAACTGTATTCACTATAATGTCACTTCATGCAACTTTCTCTTGCCACTAGTTAGGCCTTAATGTACTTAGAAGGTTGCTCTTCTAATTTGAACTCTGTGAGACTTTGGCTGGAGGCTACTTCTGTGTTCCAGTGATAAAAGAA
This sequence comes from Eurypyga helias, assembly GCF_000690775.1. Lineage (NCBI taxonomy): Eukaryota > Metazoa > Chordata > Aves > Eurypygiformes > Eurypygidae > Eurypyga > Eurypyga helias. The sequence goes on from NW_010235386.1 coordinate 9,685, forward strand.
GACATAAAACAACCCAGTGCCTGATCATTCTCCCTGGCTGTCAGTGAATCATGTTTAATAGCATCTCCATTGCAGTTTTGGCCAATTTGCTTGCAATGGCATCCTTTTCCATGGGCTTACTGCTCAGCAGGCCCTGAAGCAATCTATGAATAACTTCCCAACAGATGCTGTTTATGAATTGAAGCAAATGGCTTCCCTGTTTCTCTTTTTTCTCACTTCAATAATTTTCAGTTACATTACGATGAATATTTATAGTCCTATAGCAGTGCATAAAAATGGGAACAAGCAGACCTGTGCATTGTTTCATACGTGAGTGCTGTTCTAATGGGTTTTGGCTCAACGGTTTTAATAATGTTCTGTTGATGGACTGAAAAGAGAATGCAAATTGTAGATCAGTCACTTCCATTCACTGTTTTAGCAGACTGGGCATTGATGGAAGACTATATTAGGAGCATGTACAGTGCACCTTATCTTCTGGAAATAATACGCCCTCTAATACAAGCCTACAATACCTTCCAACTCAGCTTTATTTCCTATGAGTAATCCCAACTAACTGCATTGTTAAATGCAGGACTTCTCCCTACTGCATCCAGCCCTTACTGGGTTTATCAGACTCTGGCTAAAATGTCACGTGTTTTACGATAAAATTAATGTTTCGTGGCAGAAGTAGCCAGTGTTACCAGTATGTCATGTCTACAAATCAAGCTGGAAAGTGCAAAGGAGAAACTTATTTGTGATCAGCCATCTTTCTTTAACAGAACAGCGCAAAATACTTGTTCAATACCAAAAAGGCCACTTTACAACATTTTATAATGCTGTAACAGTTCTTCAATGTTGTTTTGCCAAGAAAAGTGGTTAGATTTACAACTGTAGATGTTTATTGAGTTTTTTTCCAAGGAAACTGTTCTTGGTGCTACTTCATTCATCTCCAAATGTCTAATCTACTTGTCATTTCTATTAAACAAAAGAGAGGCTGAAGAAATAATGCTTTTACTATCACTGTAATTCCAAGGTTAATAAACCCCTCTAACTTACTACATACACTTGTACAAACATATTGTCTGGAAATATATACTAGATACACAGCATACATATTTAAATACAGAACATGTCAAATTATGGCATTTTCCATTGCTTTATAATAAATTCATTTGTATGATAAAAATAATTGGAAATACGAATGCCCATGCACATTATTCACACTACACATCTTTAACACAACATTTTATTCCCCAAAACAGAAGTTGGAAACGGGAAACAATCTCAACAATTTCTTGTATCCTAATATGATGGCACTCATGTGGATTACAGCTTTTAAAAATCCATTGTAAGTAGGGCAACAAAATAAATATGACCATTGTGCGCATGAAATTCAGATTGTGTGATTGCATCGCTTTTGGCTTCCCATAAATGAATAAAAAGCATATACCGTGTTAACTTATATTATCAGTTGCTGTCTCAGGAAAGTAAACTGAGACACGCACTGTGTCCTGAGTTCTAGGCCATTAAGTAGCAAAATAATACAATTACAGCCATAACAACCTACACTTCTTGATGCATTTCTTTGACGTCTTGAAGTCTCTTCTGGACGGTACTTATTGTAGGAGGTCGGCATTTCTAATGGACAGGATAATTTGATGTTTAAAAATGTGTATTTGTTCCATTTTCCATCACATCGGTCAGTTAAAGGGTTGTCATGTTGGATAATTAGGGTGGCCAGATTCGGACATCAGGGTTAGGTCTGGCTCCCTATGCTGGAAGCTGCTGGTGATGGGTCCAGACCTGTGGTGGTTTGGAGAATTTGCTTCCAGCCTTCTCTCTCTCCATCTCTTGACCCGCTTTTCTTCTTCTCCAGCCTGTGCCATCTCCTACAATTTCTTCAGATGTTCTTGACACTATTTTGCTGTTTCCTCTGCATCAGGAGAGTGCAATGTACCAGTATCTTTCTCACATCTTTGCTGATGTTTTTTCTGGTCTTCTCTAAGCTGTCCTGCATACAGTATAGCTTCATAAACAAGGCTTCCCTTGAGACTCGATTTAATTAAGAAAGGTACCAAAACCACAGCAATGAAAAGGCCTAATTTGAATTTTTCAGTATCTTTTAAGAATGAAAAAAATGCATTAAAATGTTGACTAGATATTCACAAAAATGTCTTCTCCCTGTCAATCACACACAGTGCTTTTTTATTTAATTATTCCATATAATTTATCTTCACAGTTCCCTCTACAGCTTATTTCCACAGCTCCTTGCTTCTTGGACAGGTTATTGATCTAACGTGTACAGAGAAGGTTTTTTAAAGGCAGTCTTTTAATAATAATCACCTATGCACAAAATCAAGGATCTCTTTAATGTTAGTAATAGTGGAAATTTGATCAATGCGAGCATTACAGCATTAGGCCTGAAATTAATTGTCTCAGCTTACACTTCAGGTAACTTTGACATCACTTCAATATCTGGTCTTTTCAGAACTTTATCAAGTAGGAAACGTTATCTTCATAAATCACTGTCAGCTACGAAATTTTGCTGGAGACATAAAACAAAGGGAGCGCTCTGTTCAGTGGAAGTTGGGGACTGAACTAGATACTGGCCCTAGTTTCCAGCCCCCACAATAATGATTTCATATCTCAAAATTCCCCAGGGAAAGCAGTGAAAAAGCTCTGCCCAAAACACTTGACAAAAAGTTTACGATGTGTTGCAGGAGCATCACTCATAAACTGCCATTGGGATGCAAGATTAGCAGTGCTTAATAGGAAGATTAGGTCTGCATCTAATAACTTTTTCTTTTAATTCACGATACCAATTCC
>NW_010235386.1:12520-20998 GCF_000690775.1 Eurypyga helias
AGGAGTATTGCTATTGGCCGTTTTCATTTTAAAAAGTTGTGTTTTTTTAACCACTGGACTAAGATCCAAAGTGTAGACCCACTGCTCCCTCCTTATTAACCTCAGTGAGGGGTGGTAAATAGACGCTTTCTCAGATTAATCATAAAGAATTGATTTTTTAAAAGAAACACAACTGAAGTAACATCTGGACAGTGAACTGTGGGGGTCAAGCATGAACACATTTTGGATCACACACTGCTCAGCTTCCCCCTGGTCCTCGGGGACCGTTGCTGCCAGTTGGGAACACACTTCAGTAACAGGAATAACGGAGCAGGCAGCGGGCCCTGAGAGATGTAAGGGACATGGATGAAATGGATGTTCTTTCCAGGAGGAGGAGATACATATACGAGTGTGCATATATTCCTTCGAAGGGTTTTAATGGTTTCCATGTAGTTGTGAACACTTTTCAGTACATTTAAACAGTTCTAATGCTTAGTGTTTCTAATGAGTTGTTTATTACTGTGGACCTTCAATTTACCACGCGCTGAGCAGGCTATAAATACTGCTCCTATATAAATTATTAATAAAATCAACATCTTTTATCACTTTCTTGCCTGACATAAACCATAATGAGCTGAAAGTCGTACAAATGCTTTTAAGTGCTCCTCCCCACCCCCAGTACACACAAAGAAAATATTTGCTTTTATACAACAGTGGAAGTGCTTTTTCTGTGGCCAGAATAAATTTCCTCAGTCTTTCTATAGTGGATACTAATAACCAAAGTGGCTTTGTTACTACCTAACAAAAGGCTAACATGCTTGAGCTTTAAAAAATCATATCTTTCCCATTGTCCTTTTCATCTCAGCCTTGTTTTCTGCTATAGTTAATTATTTTTCTTATAGACAAAATAAAATCCATTAATACTAACAAGGGAGATTCAGATTAAGGGCTCACAGAGTCTTGGATCTTAATGTTAACATTATTGTGTGAGCAGGAATTTATCAATTTGGGATTAAAAATTAATCACCAAAAATGTTTTAGGAGCATGATTCGTAGTCAAACCAAAATACCAGAATGTTTATTTGATTCCATAGAAAAGACAGATGTCTTTATCTTAACTCTGTGGGAATTGCACTGGAAAATAAAAAGGAGCATGTCTTTAACAAAGCTAAATTTGAACCATCAGATGTGATAATTTTATATTTTTTTTTCTTTGCCTTTCTCAGTGTGACATGGCTCAGACAAAAATAGAAGGATAATATCACAGATGTTCCTTCACACCAATCACTGGTTATTGCTTACCCAAATGATGTTTTAATACAAACACACAACTGCTCCTTCTGTTTTATTGCTGTCAAAATTTTGTTTCAAATTTAATAAATGGAGAAGTGTGAGCAGATGTGTCATTGACAGTTTGCTTGCTTCACGAGGCTGCGTGGCAAGCTAGAGGATGTTAGTCACATCTGCATTTTTAGAATCTTTCATTCTGTGCCTTTTTCACCCAGTCTGGTGCTCCTCACTTGGCTGTGGGGGACAGTGCAAATGGGCTTTGGCTGGGCAGATGACCTGGGAAGGGACCACAAAGTCAGAGCTGTATGAGCAGTCAGCACCCATCGCTAGTGCCTGCCACCGCAGGTACCTCACCAGCTTCTTGGGGAGCAATGTGTAAACTCACTCTTCCAGCCACAGATGGACCCCGAAAACCTTACTGATGGTGAATGTATTTATCCTGGATTTTTCCCAGTGTTTGACACAGTACCGCAGCATCCCTAACTGCTGCACGATTTTGTTCCGGTCCCAGCTGTGCTCTGGTAGCACCCCTAAGACTGGCTGCCACAGTCACATCAATGGGAGTCTGCAGCCTCTGGGGTGTCTGGGTCATCAGAAGTCCTGTCAGGTGGAGGTGTGTCAGGGCATATTGCTGTATGGTGGAATTTGGGCAGGAAAGTCTGCTAGATTCTAGCTAGCAGGGACTCCCTAATCTATTGAAATGGGAAGCTTATGATTCTGGGAACCAGGCAGAGAGAAATCCCAAGGAAGAAACGATCTCAGTATAACAACAGCTGAGGCCATAAACCGCTGTGAAATAAATATACTTTATAAACATAAAGTGAAAAAATAGTCCCTCTCTTACAGATTTTATGTGATTTATGTCTTTAATTTATTTAAATTAGTGACCCATCAAATACAGACACAAAATTAGAAATTCAGCAAAAATTTCAACTGCCACAAGGAAAGGCTGAGTTTTATTCACTCTCCTCCTGCAGCTGCCTCTCCATGTTACATGAATTTATCTCAAAACGAAGCACAATGAGGAATCATCTTGCCAGAATATTATTGATCTGTGATTTGGGTACCAGGCTCAATACACCGTAGACACAGATGTGAAAGAGACAATTTACTCCTCTCACCCCAATTTTTTTCCGAGAGTGCTTGGTTTCAGATCTATAAATCTGTAAGCTTTTCATCACTGTTTTGTGACGAAATATATGCCACATATTACTTATGGGATTTTTCAGTAAACCAAGAAGGAGTCAGTACCCTTGCATTAATCAGATGGTCATGGTTTGAAAGCTGCTGATATCCGTGTCACATGGCCCAAAGGGTCCACACACAGCAAGTCTGCTCTGTAAGGCACTGAAGTGAAGGCGTTTATTTTCTTTTCCCCCTTCTTTTTTTCCCCATTGGTTACAGTGGGATTTAGTTCAAGCTCAATAAATTCAACAACAAGTACCGGAAATTCAGCTGGTGTAAATTTCACACATTGGCTTCAAAAGCAGCCGCTGCCTTTCACGGTGGGAATTTTCCTGCTATCTTGGGTATACACAATTTGCAAGTGCTGAAGATGGAGTGTCCAGCTCTATGACTTCGAAAAAGATACTGAGATTTTCCATGCATTACTGGTGGCATGGAAAAATTACTGACTGCATATCAGTCTTTAATTATGGAAAACCATGTCTGAGCACAGGAAAAAGGGAGAGTGTAAATTCTCTCCAAGACGCTGATTTCTTTTGTAGCCTAAGAGAAGTCAATCAACCTGCTTGCCCCTGCAGTAGCCACTTACTCAGAATATAGGTGGGGCAGAATGGACTGATGGGGCAGAGTGTGCATTCACGGCAGCATCTGTATAATAATACCTCAATAAAGATCCAATTCACTTTCGCGAGCTTGGAATTGTACAAGCACTACTTGGAACAGCTCCTTCATCTTCCATAGAATGGCGTTAGTTCAAATCATGAGCATATTTGTGCTTTAGGAAGATATCTTTAGGATTAGTCCCTTTGAAGTGTAACAAAGACAAGTTGCACTTTCTAAAGTCTGTGACATTACATGTATAAGCTCTTTCTGAAGTTTGGCCATGTAAATTATTTTAGAAGTATTTTTTGTTAATAAATTGAGCCATAAAGATGAGATAATGGCATTCAAATATTTGTTCTTGTTCCACAGTGATTATGTTATTACATTAGCTATGTCAAGGAAAAGCTCTCATGTTCATGATGCAAATTTTTTGCAAGTGACTGTAGCTATGCTCAGCTCTTTGCAGACAGGATTCTCGAAGGCCCATCGAACTCTGCTCTGCGCTATTCTGTGATGGTCACAGAAATTTCTTCCTCAGAAAGGTCTCTTAAATACATCCAGGGGTGGCGACTCCACCACCTCCCTGGGCAGCCCGTTCCAATGCCTGAAGAATTCATTCAGTGAAGAAACTTTTCATAATACCCAATCTGATCCTCCCCTGTCACAACTTGAGGCCGTTTCCTCCTGACCTATCACTTGTAGTTGTAGATAATGTCTCTGCTGAGCCTCCTCTTCTCCAGGCTAAACAACCCCAGTTCAGGACTTGTGCTCCAGACCCTTCACCAGCTCCATCACCCTTCTCTGGACACGCTCCAGGCCTATTCCCAGGCTTTCTGACCACATGATCCTACTCTATTGCCTGGCGTCATGCTGCTGTGATGACAGGTTCTTCTACAGCTCTGACAGCGATGGACAACCAGCGTGGCATGCAGCTGTCTCTGCAGTTGTTATAGCCGAGTTTAGATGCAGATTTAATCTGTATCAGGCGTGGGCACTCCCTGTATTTGTGTCTCATTAACAGGATCCCCTGAGAGACAGCATATGCTGGGTGAGTCCTGGGAAGTTAGACGATACCAACGTAACGTAAGGTCTGTCATAATGTAAAAGAGAGGGATCCATGATATGTGATGTACTGTTGGTAAAATCACCCCACTCAAACTTTCTAAACCAATATGAACTAGAAGAATGATTTTATAACAGACTGGCTCTTTACATTTTCAGCTGTGATGCTTTTAACTTAATACTAGGACTTCAGAAGCTGAATTTACAGTACCATCAAACCACAGCTCCAAGAGGAGTCTATAATTCTCTTTCCAGTGTCATCTCTATTGACCTCAAAACGAGACTCGCTTTTGCCATACTCTGTGGATTATGGAGCCCTCTAATGTCAAGAAGCTGCATTGGGTGAAACATGTCCACAGCTCATCTCCTCACCTTTGAGCTGGTTCAAGTTGTGGATGCTGGCAGATTCATTATACTATGTTGAAACAGGATAATATACTTTGTGAATGAAAGACATACTATGTATGCTAACTCTACAGACTTCCAAATTGTGTTCCTATTGATAGTCTCATAACTGCTGACTCCAGTGGTACCTAATCAGGCCAGAACTCAGCATTGTGTCTTTAAGAAACTGATATTTTTCTTATTATAGATGTGTTTACTGCAGTGGAGACATACACTGTTCCACCAAGTACTGATGGAAAATGAAGTAAATGAGCACTTTGTGTTGCATGACGATTTTCTTCACACCACAGATACAAAACAAATTTCTTGAATAAGCCATTAAGTTAAAGTTAGAAATTAAATCCTGCCAAACCCTTCAAGTTGGGAGAAACTCAGGGATACTAAAGAAACAGAAAAATATGAAAAGAGATCCATGTCACTGAACCTCAAACACTGCCCAATTGCTGGAAGCAAAAGTAAGCTGTATTAATAGTGGAGAGTGTAGCATACAACAATGAGAAAATCTGTACTAATGGCTTAAAAGGCAGTCTAATTTTCCATGACCCTACATAAGCTGAGTAATTCTCATTAGTGTCTACATGAATTTGTTAAACCTTCTCAGCACTGAGAAAACATGACTCCTTTCAATTTGGATTTGTTTGCATCTAAAACTTTCAAATGCTGTAGCTTCTATGGGAGTGACAGTAACTTATATTTGAGGATTAAAGAAATGCATTGTATATTCCACGTCTCAATAAGAGTAGCTAAATAGTGTAATCTACCACATTTCTAAAAGCAATCAAATGGACATATCCCTGCCCTTTTAAGTAAGCAATCTTGCCTGCATTCTGAATTTTGTAATTAAATGAAAAACTAGATGAATGCGATTAAGGCTATGCAGCTTGATTGTAACAACAGGGTCGTTAATAGTTATTAATGATAACTGGGATAAACTGTCAGATACCATCCATGTGTAACTGGATAGACATGAACAAATGATTAATACATGTGTCCTGAAGAAAAAGAATCCTTGGCTGAGACTTTGGTGATCCTGCAAGCGATGAGGGTAGATAGAATAAAATACAGGAACAGGGGATTTGCTTTAATTTTGGAGATACTGCATTTGAATAAGGCACTCAGCATCACACAATGGCCTGCCATGGAGACAGCGATGTTACGGGTTTTAGAAGTATGTCGCAACGGAATGCCCCTTTGGGCTCAGAAGCCTATATTCACCCCGGACTAATTTCATTATGCTGCTCAAGCTGACATACTGATTAAAAGAAAGTCATTCCATTTACTGCTTCTTCTAATCATTAGGTAAACATAATACAATGTGTGTGGTACATTTGGTAAATATGAAGTAGATACAGTAGTAGTTATTACTCTGGAGGTGCTGATAGCACTCTTGTACTGGGTTATCTCCTGCGTTATCAGCACCCCATTTGCCCTACAGCAGCTTCCTGAAATGGCAACACAGTAAACAAAAGGCCTTTGGGTATTTGCTTTTCTCTCTTTCAAATATACATAGTCACTCAGCAATACCAGGATGGTTAAATTATCCTGGGAGCCAAATGACTTTGAATTAGGTTTCTTTCTGAACTACATCAACCCCACCTTGCGCCACTGGTATCCGCAGAATTAATACACAAAAAGATTATCTCTGCTGGGGCCGCGTTCTGTCACCCATTTCCACACTGAGGTGGATCTAACGCATAAAGCCCTCTCAGTAGCTCATGCTACTACACTTCTGCAAACGACGAGGTGGCTGAGTCTTCTCACACTGGTATTTATTTGATGGCTGTCAAAGAACCTTCTCCCATGTCAGCGCTGTCACCCCTTACTGCAGCGGGACACTTTCAGCTTATGTCTATGACTTGCTGTTTTCAAGGCATTGTGACCGCAGGATGGGGTTTTGCAGAGCAGTGGTACAGATCTACCTCTTCTAAAGCAAGGGGAGCTTTACTATGGATTTCCGTGAGAGTGGAGTTAGAGTGCAGCTTTCCAAAGCTCCTCTGTGCAAAAAAATACGGAATGTACTTTAAAATTTAGGCATGATGTAATGAGGGCTAAGCTAAGCCCAACTGGAGCACTGATGGGCCTCCTTCCTTTGATCGCACTTTTGGCTATGGAAAATCCCCTTTTTTCTTGCATTTTCATTGGCACCATCTGACCTGAAAACCCTGAGAAAGCAATGGATAGGGTGGAGAGAGAGGAGAGGAAGGCATTACGGTCCAGGCAGTGTTTCTCCTTGGACATGGCTGATCCTTTCCTTCAGATCCACAGAAGTATGGAGCCTGGCTACGCTGCCTTGCAGGGGTAGCACACAGCAGGACGTGTCTGAATCCTGGTTAACTCTCCTAAAAAGGATATTCTGTCATCCTGCAAGAAACAGCCTCCAAAGGTCCCTCGGATAGGGGACCTAAGTTTGCAAATTAATATTTTTGCAGGCAGTTCCTGTCATATTTACTATTACAATTACCATTACTATTATTGGCATTTTTGCCCATAGTTGCTCATGCATTTTCACAGAGCGAGGGTAAAATTGGAACCCAATTAATTTTTCCAATTCTACTCTCACACATCTGAAAACCAAGAAATTCAGAAGTTGTCACCAGTCTGCCTATTATTTTGTTTGCTGATTCCCTCCTGAACAGTGGCATCAAGATGAGCTTATATTTGATACCTTGTTGTCATTTCTCTTTGTTTTCTGTTTGCGAGATGCCGATGGCTCGTTGCAAATTGGGGTAGGCTCCCAGCGTGTCAGCTGTCTGGACAAACTGCAGGAGCAGGTTAGCTGGGAATAAAACCTCCCAGAGACGCAGGTTTAATACTGTTTGCATGGCTTTCCCTCTTTGGTTTGCAGTCACTCTGACTTCAAATAAGTGTTTTACAAGTTCCTGCATTCAGAGCATTGTAGAGAAAAGTATTCATGCTTCCCATCAACTACTCCCAGAAACAGCCTCACAACCGTTGGTAAAAGGGAGGGGGTTTACTAGTCTGATTCCCCTAAGGCAGCAACACCTTGCAGACTTCAGGACAGTTGTAGGTGCCGTGATTTTTTTTTTTTGCGATCATCCTTCCTAGCTTGTGTATTCCAGTTTAGTACATCCTCACAGCTGTGATGTTCCATGGGCATAATTAATATTTTGCCTTCTGAATGCAGTAAGATGCATTTGCTCATCTGTTTAGAAGCTGAGCCAGGAAGCATTTTTTTTTCTCACCTCATAACATTTTAATGTTCTTGGGGAAGACTAATCTCTTTGTTAAAATTTTGTTCAAGTAACACCTCAGCCCAAACTTATATAACTCTTTTCACATGAATCTTTCCAATGGCCTTGTTTTTAAGCATGAAATTTCTTTGTGGGCTGTTGTATTTACTTGTTTATTATTAAGGACATTGCAGATTGAGAAAAATAAAGGCAAGCAGGCAAAGCTGCAGCTGAGCTGAGATATTCATACCCTAGTAACAGCACACAGTGAGGTGTAGAGTCTGTTATTAGGATAGAAGTCTGGACATAGCAATGACAAAACTCTGGTTGTCTTCAGGAAGATGAGCATTCCTCCAGTGTCTTGCTCGTGAGAGCAGAGGGTCTCCTCGTTTGACTGAACCTTGTTTCTAATATAGTCGCTATCAACATTTTCTCTGATTTTAACCTCATTATGAACTTCATCTATTTTTTGCCGTCCTCTAAAATGAGCTATGGATCCTCCAGAAATATTCTGGTTTAGATCAAGTTGCCATTGAGTAAATAGTTTTATTTTGTCATAAAGGCAGTAAGGTCGTGGCACTGATTTTACACTGGTGCTGAGAAAATTTACCCTTCAGGCCCGTGTCCGAGTCTCCTGTTTGCTTGGTTCATTGCAGATTTTTCTCTTATCAGGTGAGTAGTTTGACCATTTGATTTTATTGTTGGTTTCTTTCCAGGTGCCAGAAGTACTGAGTATTTAAATATATATCTGAAATTCAGCAGG
>NW_010235386.1:21029-32604 GCF_000690775.1 Eurypyga helias
AATTGATTCTCTACAGCAGTTACCTGAGATATGGTACAAGTTCTTGCTTCAGGTTAGCCAGAGCAAAGAGCTAAAGCAGTCTCAGGGAAATGCCAGCTTGGCAGATATTCTAAAGTGATTTCTGTGGCATCTTTGAAGATAAATTCAGAAATTATGTATTTTTTTAAACAAGTCTCCTGTTTACTCTCAACTCTGCTGAATAAGCATGGAGGGTAAGAAGAGAACAATAGAAATTTTTAATTACTTGTGTAATATGGAGGCACCTTTTTGACATAGGTGATGAGTTGTCAAACACAGTGATGATCAGATTACGACTCCTCAGGATTTTCTTTGGCCAAGGGCTCTAGTCACAGCTCAGCCTGCTGGCGCTGGGTCTCATACACGCAGATCGAAAGGAGGTGGGTTCTGCCCACAGCTTGCAACAGGAGGCAGTGGGTGGGACAGGACAAAAAGGTAGGAGGACACAAGATGACAGGTCGTTGCTGGAGCTTGGATAGCCATGGAGACAGACATTCGGTTTGTGGATGGCTGTCCCTACATGCACACATCCACTGCTAACTGGTGTCGAAGCCACTGGTGGCTTGACAGGTTCCATGGAAGTGAATTTATCCTCCTTCAGTTTTCCAAACCGTTCCCAAGGCTGCTGAGCACAGCTGAAGCAGAGGAGTGCACTCCAGTAAAGCTAAGTGCTTACTGTAAACATAAGTGGCATGATGTAAGTCATATTTTTACTAATGTGTCTATGAGTTTGATAGTCTAACAGAGCTGTACTGACTCAAAATGGTAACCTTTGTCATTCTCTGTCATATATAAATGAATGGTTAAAACAGCACTTGGATGCAGAGCTTAGTGTTGTTTTTCTGTGCAAAATCGATCAAACTAATCTTGGGCAAAACATTTGCAAAAATGTAAGTGACCTAGAGACTTCTCTAAGCTTCAGATTGCTTCAGCAGCATCTCCAGTGGCAGCCTCTTAAATGTTACCTGGACTCCAGAAGTTCTGACATGCCGGAGAGCTCAAACCCCCTCTCCTGCTCTGGCTGGAGAGTGGGTGCAATGATTCACTATTACACGCCAGCGTTAGGTCAGTACAGATTGAGCTGGGTTCTTTACCTTTTTGTTTAAAATGCATTTCCACACAAATGGGTCTGGTGTTTTCACACTTCCTAAATAATAATTCCACCAAAATTCTGTAAGAAATAAATTACTCTCAAAAATCTACTGGAATTAAAAATAAATCAGCAGATTCTTTGTTCAGCAGCAACAATAAATCCTTCCTCTATCACAGCATACGCTGTTTACATTTGCCTAGAGGCTCTAAAACATTATGAGATGAAATGATTTTCCTGTTCCTTGGTGTCTGGCTGCCATAGAATTTAAGTGTTTCATGAATTTAATTGTGAAGAGAACAGTTTAAAATTTTTCATCTCCCTGTGGGGAAATAGAAGGAGGAGCCAACTGGATATTTTACTGCCTGGAAAATGATTCATATTTAAAATTTAGCTATGATGACTGTATCAGGTGAGATTCAGAAGGCCAGCAAATGACCCCATGTCCATTAAAGACCCACGCAAACTGTCAAAAGAAGGCTTTGATATCATAAGCAGGGCCTAGCCTTCTGCTTGTAGGAGAATTTCATTCCAGGTTGCATAAATATCTTTATTTATGCAACATTAAGCCAATTTTCAGCATTTTCCTGAAAATCTATTAGTTGCTTTCAGGCTCCCTGAAAGGTTTCATATTTCATTGCATGAGAATTCATCTGTCATACTTTGGAGAGAGAATTTATATCTTTAGCAACTAAAAGCTTATAAAAAGGCAACTGCTGGAGCACGGGTAGAAGAAACAAAAACTATTACTGTTGCTTTGATGTAAAAAGAATCCTTTTTTTCAATGGAAAAAATTGTCCTGCCTTACCTGGATGACTGAAATCAAGGAAAACATATAACTTAAGTCTGCCAAATCATTTTTGTACAATTTAGGGAATGAGAGAGAGGATTGTTGTACGAACTGGAAAAAAACCCAAAACTACCAGTTGTTGCTCCTTTAAACATACACCCCTTTATATTTTCATTTTCCAATCTCTATTTTCTTTTCTTGGTCCTCTTTTTTTCATGGTTTTCAAGCAATATGGGGAGGATTTCTGTGCCATTGTGTACGCTCACTTATTCTGACTTCTCTGCTTGGTGCACGGAAGTCAGGGTGTGACATGAACAACAGTTTGACGTGCAGAGCCTGCAATGCCAAAAGAATCTAGTATTTTATTCAGAGGCACATGACAACAAAATCTTTGAAAACCTGAGAAAAAGGTGGGGTAGTAAAAGAGATGTGTGGGAGAAGAGGAATGTAAAAAAAGGATCAAAGCAGATAAATCTTAGCTGGCATGTGATAACATACTCCTCAGTTTCCTAGGGTTAAATTTGTAGCTTCCAATAAATTTTAGTGATGGATCCCACATAGCAAACTTCACCTAAATTTTCCCTTATAAATTTGTTTACTAACAAAAAAAACCTCCCAAGAATTAAATAACATCTTACAAATTTTGCTGATGTGGTTGGTCATGAGGCAAAATCGGCAGTAAGACAAAAAGTACTTCTGACAATTTCAGTGAAGAACAAAATCAGTCAACTATAATGTTCATCATTCCTTATTTACTGTGATAATTAGATCCTGACATTCTGCACTGTGATGTGCTTGGCTTGCTTTGTTCAAGATGTTACCCACATCTTTTCTCTGGGAGTTGTCTTCTTCCCTTGCCACCAACTTAATACACGTTTTTAGTATACACACACTGAAAATGAGTGTTTCAAAAGTTCCTGAAGGGACCAGCACCTCTCTATGTGCATGCCAGGTGATACGGAGACACATGAACCTGCTCCCAGGGACACCGCTGGGCTGAGTGTTACTTTGGTTCGTTAAAGCAAAAGCCTGGATCCGCATTCAATAAACGTTCTTTATTCCTGAATATTAGTAATGGGGTGAATGGGTCTCTTGAACTTTATAACTACAATCAGGGTTAAGAACGACAGAATCTGAGTGCAGGGAATTGGAAGAAATAAAAGAGGAGGTCTGAAAACAGAACAGACTGGAGACTGGAGCACTCCTGCATTTCTCTTCGGGTGGAACTGTGCATTAGCAGATGGCAGCCTAAAAACAATATGTGCTGAGAGAGCTCGAGATGCATGGCAAGATTTTCAACACCTACGCAAACGTTCAGAAGAGTATTGTCTGTCAGGGGCGGTGTAGGAATTTACTGGTTGCTTTTGTGTGGATTTCTGAAGCTATTATCTACGTACGATCAGCTATGAGATGTTGGAGGCAAATTCAAGGCAAATTTTTACAAAATGGAATATGAGAAGCAGTCACAATATTAATCCATATGTTTTGATGTGAGCATTGTGAAACTCCTGTAAAACAGCCCAGACCCTTCTTACTGGTAGATCATGTTGCTGGGTTGCTTGTGAGAGGCAGCAGAAGATTGCAACTGAAGAGCAAATCGTGATCTTGCCATCTGCCTGGAAGGAGTTATGACATGGGGTTTGCTGTCAATCAACCAACCTGTTTTGAAGCAAAGGCAGAACAGTATATGATTTTCTTTCCCATGCTCACTTCATGCACTAATTCCTTACTCAGGAGCTAACCCTTTCCAGCGGTCGCACAGCACACGGGGCTGTGGCTGCGGCTCGCTGCCAGCCCTGCGAACATGTAGGCGAGGTGCAGAAAGGAGTGCTCTTCTTCAGTAATGACAAAGTCCATAGCTGGGACAAGGAATTAAATCTGAAGGTATCGTGCTTATTGAAGTGTTGGCATCAGGGAAGCCCTGCCTGCTGTATATCATAGTCAGGCTGATTCTCACTTTTTTTTTTTTTTTATTCCAGTGGGAGAGCTTTCCCCAGTCTCTCATTCCCATCTCTTTTAAGGAGTCTTTTGTGTTGCTTTCTAATATTATTGGTTGGTTTGGGGTTTTTTTTCCCCGTGAACATAACTGAAGTCAGAAATTGTCCCTGTCTTCCTGCTTTAGCTTTTCAAGGATATTCCTACAAACCCTAGGCTATAGTATTGCACACTAGAATATTTCATCCATAACCAAATTTCCTTATGTAGCACCTGCAACCCAAGGATCCAAGCCCGCTGAAATAGGTGTGTGGGAGCCACAGCGTGCTCCTGCAGAATCCAGGGTATTTCAGGAGTAATAAACTGAACTGTAATTCAAGATCACATAGTGAATCCATTACAAGAATTCACACTGCAGGGAGCAGGTAGCAAAGAAACCTCTCAATTTGTTAATGTTTTTCTACCACTGGCTTTCTTTGTGATAAAGTGGAAGCAAATACACAGGTTTGCAAATAAGCTGTTTGGTCAATCCCCTGGTGTAATATAAGAGCTGAGATTTCCTCTGCAGCTGAGGCTGATGCAGAATTAGTAGATTTTAAAGTGCTATTTTCAGGGTAGCACTTGGAGTTACAAAGACCAGAAGTGCAATGCTGCGGGGCTGAATTGGCTCCTTGCATTTTCCTTTGGCAGAGGTGCTCAGCCAAAGCTTTCCTTCCAAAATAAGACGTTTCTAAGTACAGGTGCTGGGTTGTACCAGGGTGAGCATTTGGTGTCTGCTGGAGCACCCAGGCATACCTGGGTTCCTGGGGACATTGCACAGCCAGGAGAGGAGTTAAGCTCATAGCAGAGCTCCATGCAGTGCTCCCTAGCACAGCCACCCTGCATCATTTTCCAAATCAGCCTGGTTGTGCCTTATCCCTGGGATTTACTCTAACCAAAAATGCTTTGAGCCTGATAGATTGTCAAGCCTTCAAACCACCTCATCCCTGTGTCAGGTTGTGGGCCCTTTAAAGGCTCAGGTGGTAGGAGCTTATAAAGTTCCCATTCCCCTACTTTGTGGGAGGTGGTGGTGTTTGCTTGAGGAGTGATGGGAGCAGCCAAAACTATAGAAAGAAGCTTTTGAATTAGTGGGAGACAGGAGCAAGAACTGAACATGCCTGTGAACTCAAACCTGGTAGGGTTTTTTTTAAGTGTTGCTTCTTGGGAACTGGGCTTTTGGGGCTGGAGACATGGGTTCCTGGTTGTGTTCATGGTTTTGTGGTGTTCTGGGGAAAGTCTTTCCTCTCACCCTGATGGGGGGTGGTTGGGGGTGGACAGGAAAGGGTTGATATGTTTTTCAGTTTTGGTCTGTCTAGAAACTTTCTGCTATGGCTCCTGGCTGCTTTTCCAACTAATTTTCCTCTGCCAGAAGGCTGACTGGCTGGGCCAGGGGAGAGTCTGCCACAGCACAGCTGGGAAGGAGTATTGAGCTGGGGGTGACTTGCTGCTCTGCTATAGGATAATATTTGGTTTTAGATAGCCCCATTTCTATGCTGATGTCTGAAATTTGTGAACTTTTACAGAAGAGACTCAGCTGTTTTTGGAGCCTCTTTTTTTCCATTACCTGGAGATAATGGAGACCTATTGTTTGCTAAGTTTAAGAGGAAGGTAGGGATATAGCCCAGAGGGACTGAAGACAGCCCAGTGACCATATCTGAACTCACCATAGTAAAATTGCCTTCCAGAGTATCTCAATTGCTTTGCTTCTGCTGGATTTATTTTATTTATGTTGTGAATATTGTAAACACTTTTACCTTCGTGTAAAAATTGACTCTTCAACAGCAAAAGTAAATACTAAACCTGTGCTTGGGGACTGATATTTGACATGCTGAAACTGATAAATCAAATACCAAGTGTCCTCTCTGACTATAGATACACTAATTTTCAGTTTATGCACTCTGGCTCATGATTTGACTGCAGTAGATGGGTCTTGCATGTAATGTGGTTTTAGCTGGTCTGGGAAGGCAACTGCAGACTGACAGTAGCAATGGTTTGCTCTGAAACTTCAGTAACGCTTCACATAATGGGCTCAACCAGGCTAATATAAGAACGTCTGGGCTGAGGTTTGTGCTATGCGGAAATTGAGCATCAATGAGGAGATTCTGGGTTTTCACATCATGACAATCTCACCAGCTAATGTATCTCTGATAATGCGTAACAGTATCACTACTTGACAAGAACACCATGAGCAGGATCACTCCAGGGCTGGTTTAGACTTCTTTGCTTTTTGGTATCGCTGAACTGAAACTAAATAAACAACTCGTCTCCATTATATGAAGGTTATGTTTACCTGCCGTGATATCCCCAGCATAGTCGTGTTTTTATGGTTATATTTTGAATATACTGAGCGCTACTGAAATCTTGTGGAATGGTGATAATTTACTGTACAGATAATTCATCTTGTTAATCCTTAGCAAGTACTGATCTTGCTGGCTAATGGCAAGTTATAGATAAGGGTTGAGATCTTTTTGTGCGTTGTCCTACATACTTTAAAAATAACTAGGACACAAACTTTTTGATATAAACTTCCTTGACAAATATAGATGTGCTCTTTTTTTTTTTTCTCTTCTCTGTTAGGCATGGAAAAACTGTAAGAAGCAGAATCGTTGCCTCCCAAACACAGTAATTGGGAAGACGAGACATCTCTTTAACAAGGAAGAGCAGCACCTTTAAGGTAGGCTGGGAAAAATAACTGTGACAATCTTTCCTTTTGTGCTCTGTTCTCGTTTCTCCCTGCTTTTGTTAATATTGAGACTTCTTATTTAATTCTTCATCGTTTTCCAGTAAAAGCTACTTATGGTGCTCTTGTGAGTTGTTGTGGTTTAGGTTTTTGGGTGTTTTTTTTTTCCCCAGTGGCTTTGGCTACGATGTCTTGCTGGTGGGATTTCCCTGCATGTTTGAGGGTAGGGGCAGGTGCCAATCCTCTGCATCTGCCAAGCAAGGTGGGGGTGGCTAAGCGAAGAGGTGTTGCAGAGATGTGGCATGAGATAAGAGGGTAAGATGGAGCTACCAGTTTTCTGGGTGCCAAGCACAGCAAGTGGAACTTCTCCATAGAGTGTGTTGTGCTGTTCCCTGGTGTTGCTGTATCCTCAGGCAGTCCTGTATGCCTATGTGGCTGCACCTGTGCTGGAAACAGCAAATTTCCCAACACCCTGTACTTGAGGTGAGACAATAACTGTCTGAATCAGCTCCTGGGCTGCCATGGGAAATGTTAAATGTCCCTGTATATGTTGTTTTTCAGCTCTGCTTCTTCAGGCTTTTGGTGTGTATAGTCTTTGAGTTTGGCCAGTATAGGCTGTGGCTGCAGGCAACAGAATCGCCAGGTCTTTATTTGATATTCTTCCTTTGTGGAAACTCTGTAGCTTTCTGGCTGAGCTTTTCATGGTCAGCATGGTTGACTCTAGGAAAATCAGAGCATTTTCTCTTGCCACTGGAAAGGCTAAAGGAAACGAAAGCCTGACTATAGACTAAAGGATTAAATGATGTTGTAGAAGACATAGGAAGAAAAGGGAATAGGTTCAGTTCAGTCACTGAGGCTGGACCTGACCTCCTTCAAGAGAGCAAGAAAAGTGATGGGGACTGAGAAAAGGAAGTCTCATGGCAGGGAAGGTTTTGCTGGGAACATACTGAAAGTGCTAGAAAGGAAGTGGAGCACCACTGTGAGTGTCTGGGTGAGCACAGGGGATGCACATGTAAAACACTGAACTTTGCTACACTTGTATGACCTAAACATGGCATATAAGCGTTTGTCTGGGCAAGACTGTGTCTGCTGCTCATTTCCAGGAAGCCCATAGATCTTGTGCTCTCCCAGTTCCAGAAGGATCCCGCTTTGGTGTTTGTGCTCCCTGTTCCACTGGGGAAAGAAACTAAGAGCTAGAAATGTTCAGGGAGGTTGAAGGCTCTGGTTGAGGATTGCTGCTTGGCTGGTTTTACTCTGAGCTTTGTGGTGGCTGTTCAGGCTATTAATGTAGGACAGATCTATCTTCACATGCTCAGCTGCTGGTTTTCCATGGAAAACAAACTGTGTGGGGTGGCTAGAGGGCCAAGCAAAATTTCTGATCTGCCAGATTTTTTACAAAGCTTCCATAAATGTTACGGACATTAGGCAAGAGATTCAGTAACTTGGCTTTACGTGGAGGTAAAGTAAAACTTACTGCTAGGTTACGCTTGGCTCACCTGGGGTAGGAACATGTACGTACTGAGAAGCTACAGTGTGCGCTGCCTGTTGTTTGGGCAGCAACCATCATGGCTGAGTTTGGGTCTATAGGAAAGGTTTTTAAGGTGGGTGGAAGCAGCTGGGTGGGATGGAGAACACTCTGTGTGGAAAGCAAAGTTTCATTGTCCCAGAAGCACTGGAACGAATGAGCTTTGTGTTTCAAAGATGGTGAGCCTTCTTCAGACCCTGTAAAATATAAGCCTGGGATTTGTCATGTTAAATCCCTACATGAGGAAAAGGCGTGTGGGGTGGAGGAGGAGGAGAAAGGCAGAGGAGGCAGCATGCAGAAAGTGTAGGCCAGAGGCCCTTATTTGGGTGCAAGTACCAATCTGCTGTCTGCATGAGTCTCCCAAGTTGCAGATGCTCTCATTTTCACTGTGCACAGAAAATTGTGATAAATAGAGGTCCAGGCAGTGAAGAGCATTTATTTTTATTTGCCTATTTTTGTCATTCACTTGGCACCTCTAGATGAATGGTGGAACCAGGAGGAAAAGGCTGTTTTCCTCAAAAATACAGTCCTTGTGTATGAGGCAGTTTGATGCCTGCTGACTCCTTGCAACCTAGCTTCACCTTGGAAATACCACACCAGTGTAATGGTCTGCTTTTGGCAACCCTGCCAGCAACCCCGGGGAGTCTTTCAGAGCTGTGGATAGGCAGTTTTTCATGCTTTTTGACTAGCATAGCTGAGGTGTTGGTCTCTGTCCTTGCTTCTGTTGGCCATCAGGTATCAGAGTGGAGGTGGAAGGACTTCCTCTGACGTGTAACCTCCTGGCAGCCAGGCATAGACCGTGCAACCCAAACCTGTTCTGCTGCTCTGCAGGGCCTGGATCTGTCCCACTCCGCTGCTGGAGCAGGGTGTCATTGCACAGGAAGGTTGTCAATCTTTTGCCCAATCTCCCTTCTTTCTAGAGACAAACTACTCTTTCATCCTTCCCTTTTGATGACAAAGGATTTTGAAATGTGCAGACTGTTCAATAGTGCCTTATTTTTTTCCTTCCTCTTTTCTTTCCAATATGTCAGTTTTAGTAGCCCCACATTCAACACACTGGCCCCTGTAAAGCATTATCCCTTTCCTGTCAAAGCCAGTGCCTCCTGAAGTGAGGAGGCTAACCAAAGTATGAGGTGAGGATGACACTGTGCCTAGCTCAAAGCAGGGTAAAAGGAGCTATTTCATGTCTTGTTCGTCCACTGAAAGTTAAAATTGGCAGCAAAGACATCAAAACAGGTGTGAGGATGCTTCTGCAAGATTTGCCAAGGACTCCTCTGTTCCTGTCTGATGCTGGGAGCCAGGGCAGGGAAGAGGCTGCAAGCACAGCCTGTTTAATAGTCTCTTCTGTCCCCCTGACCCCCCCCCACCCGGCAGAAGCAACATGTCCCATGTTTCTGCAGAGCTTGTCCTGAGCAATAGCAGCATCTGTCAGGGGTTACGGTGGCATTAGCCTCATGGAGCTGGGAGTTAGCAGCGCTTGGCAGAGTGACAGTTCTTCTGTACCTTACATAAATCTGTATCTTGCATAAATCTGTCTCTGCCTACTCTGCCAAGGTGTGTGGTCACAATTTGTCTGATTCCTCCTGCTGTCCGCAAGGCCTTTCAGTTTCCTACAAGATTTTGTTTGCTTCTTGAGGCCCTTCTCCCTCCTCTTTCTTCATACCTCCCCACTCCATACCCTTCCCCTTGTAGTTTTGTCACGAGTCCTAGAGGGAACATAGCTTGTTAAGGTGGTGTTATTTAAAAATAAATTCCCATCACCCACCCCTCTCAGGTGCTGCAGAAAGCTCCCCATATTCCCATGGAAACAGGGAAGGTCTTGAGCTTCCCTGCAGCTTGGGCAGCAAACCACAGCAACTACTCTCTACCCACTGCCTTCTGCCTTGAGCAGATCCCAGGTCCTGGTTCCTTGCTCACCAGTACTTAATGGTGCTTGCTGTGCCTTGGTTGCCTCGCATCAGCTTTCTTGGACACTCCTGAGGCCAGAATCATAGAATGGGTTGGGTTGGAAGGGACCTTAAAGACCATCCAGTTCCAACTCCCCTGCCGTGGGCAGGGACACCTTCTACTAGACCAGGTTGCTCCAAGCCTCATCCAGCCTGGCCTTGAACACTTCCAGGGATGGGGCACCCACAGCTTCTCTGGGAAACCTGTCCCAGTGTCTCCCCACCCTCTCCAGGAAGAATTTCTTCCTGATGTCCAATCTCAATCTCCCCTCTTCCAGTTTAAACCCATCACCCCTTGTCCTGTCACTACAGGCCCTTGTAAAAAGTAGCAGCAACT
Source organism: Eurypyga helias (assembly GCF_000690775.1). NCBI lineage: Eukaryota > Metazoa > Chordata > Aves > Eurypygiformes > Eurypygidae > Eurypyga > Eurypyga helias. Next base: position 31,390 of record NW_010235386.1, read on the forward strand.
GCCCCAATCTTTGGCCTTGTTCTAGTGTCTAAGGAAATTCTAAACAGAACATTATGTCCCTGACCACACTAGTGCCATGTGTTTTCATACAAAGCACCTGAAAAAAAATGTTGACCTCTTGACAGCATCTCTGGTCAGCACAGGGCTTGTCCTGAGCCACCTTCTCCTCTCCAGGGCTGCTCAGGGACCAGATGGGAGCCACACTGCAGTGGTGGCTTGGGGATGATCTGCTCCCCAGTGCTCTCCCATGTCACTTTGTCACACCCCTGATGGATTTATTGTTTCAGAGCAGCTAAGGAGCTGCTCTGAGCACCGTGGCGGAGAGCAGTGTAGTGTTCCTGTCAGTCTGCAGGGCCAATCTCTTCATAAGTATTTTCCAGGAAAATACAGGAGCTCCAAAGGAGCGTATGGTCTGTCAAGTAAACTCATCGCACCTCTTGGCCAGAGCCTCCACTGAGATGCGTGTCCTTGGGTGCCGAGAAGGAGGTACTTGAGTGTAAGGGTACTTATCACTGTTACTATTTACTATTGTTTAGTGTCTGGAGCTGGTAAGCAGTGCAGGTAGTACACTTTCTTACCACTTATTAAGGTTATTAAGGAAAAAAAGAGTATCCACCCCACATTGTGTTACAGCCTCCACCTGGGCTATTAAAATGGAAGTTTCTGTTTTATCCCCAAGCCTCCTTCCTTTCGCAGGCAGGAGTGAGAGCCGTAACGCTGAGTGAGTGATCTGTATTAAGCCTATACAATGGCTCTTTAAAAAACAATTACATGTGGTACAAGAGGGAGAGGAAACCACTCCGTTCCTGTAAATGGCCACTTAAGATGTGGACAATAAATAAATAACTGTAATAAATAATCTGGCGTATCTGAGCTTTAGCATCTTGGAGGAGTAAATCAGAGCTTTCCCCATTGTCTGCCGAGATGCATGGGAAATGGAGTTGGAAGGAAAGATTTCGCGGAGTTGTGGCGAGGTGTTGGAAAGCCCCTGGAGCGTGTGGGAGTCTCCTGCCCTCCCCGTCTCTCCCGCGCGCGTTGTTGCTTTCCCCGCACCCCCTCCCCGTCGCAGGCATGTGCTGCTCTCCCGTGAGATGGGAGAGACTCCCTTAAATCCGGCTTGCCTCTGGCGACTTGCATGCGAGAAGAACGCCTGGGGAGTAGAGGCTCGGCCAGCAGCATCCCCGCAGCGGGCATCGCCACCTTTGCCCCCAGGGC
>NW_010235387.1:0-9648 GCF_000690775.1 Eurypyga helias
GAAAATAAAATATATTATACAATTGTTCACTACTTGCTAAATGATGCACAGCCAGGTCCCGAGAAGTGAGAGTCAGAGTCAGAGAGCCTGAAAGCTGCAGTCTGAGAGCGATCACAGGAGCTGGAGCCTGGCAGAAATCACAGCATAGTCCAAGCAAACCTTATCAGTGACAGCATGACCAGGAAAACTCATAGACCCACCAACTTACTCACAAAGAATCCAGCAAAGAACTTGGCAAAGCAGCTAATGAAGGAGTTAGAGTGTAAAAAGTGTAAGTGTAATGGCCCCTGAGTCTACTCCCCTCTTATGTAACAAGCATGATGTACTGTAGAATGAAATACTCCTTAGGTTAGTTTGGATTAGCTGTCTGAACTGTGTGTCCCCCGACACTGTCCAAAGTGAGAAAGTTTGGAACACAGCTGCAGTATCAGAAGCTGAGAAAGGCCTTGAATTTAGGGCAAGCACTCCCCAGCACCAACTAAAAAGACACCTTATCTGTATTTTTCTCCAGAAACCTAGCTTCATACAAGCTAGGGTGAAGAACATTTACTCTTTTCTGACTAAAACCAGCCCAGCCATGAGCCTTGTACTGCAGGACTGAAGGAAAGGGGAGGAGGTAGAAGTAATTGTAAGGTGACTGGGCATCCCCTGCTTTACCATATTCCCTTCCAATGGAGCCTTTCTTGGCTTTTAGAGGGAAGACATGAGTAGAAAGCAGGATTGTCGGGGGGTGTAAAACCAGTTTCAAAATGTTTTACATATATTGACTCATGCAATAGACAAAGACAGTTAGTTCCTGGGTTATCCTAGTAACAGGCACAAAAGTAGTAGCAGTATGTAATTGTCAGGTTATTTTCACTGAAAGCATAATAGTTATATTATTGTTATCTCTTCTGAGATCTCCTCATTCACAGTGACTAAACTGACCTAACAATCAATGTGTCTTAAACTTAGACCAGCTTCTGCACTTATATATTAGGGCAGGTGTATCCCACCTGCGGCTGGGAATACCAGATTTTTTAAAAATAGTGGTAAACTGGTACTTCCAGAATGAAGCTATGCATCTTATCTCAAATAGCTGTGATGAGCTATTAATTTTTGTTATTATTTACAGAAAAAGCTAGCAACTAGTTTGGACAAGATGCTCATCTGCTAGATCTTACAATTATGTTATCCTTAATTTATTTTTTCTTCTCATCTCTATTGTTTTAGCTATTCCTACAGGAAAGAAATATTATTCTGCTTTTTAGTTTAGACTCAGTGAAGGTAGTTCACCTATCAACTCGAACCAGGTTTGTGACTGATGGCAGACATTAATATCCTCTAACATGGAACTCTATATATGGATACATGCATGTGTTATATTTTTTTATTTTTTTTTATTAATCCAAGTGGTTTGAGGAGTGTGCTTCTTTATCAGGTTTTCATAAAACAATTAATTGATGTCAATTTGCCTTCTGTTCTGCACCATGTAGCTTTAAAGGTATGTAAGATTCAATACTGAAACTCAACAATTTCATCAACTATAACTGGGGGTTGTATACTAATGAACTTAACTCTACAGTTTTGCTGGATTCTTAATACTTAATGTGGAGTAAATCTTACCTTTTGCAAGGATTTATAATCAGAAGAGACTGGAAAGCTAGAAACAGGAGTTTTGAAGTATTTGTGTCCCATCTGCTTTGTATTCTTGCCTTTACAATCAGTACATAATGCCTGACGGTTTGTCAGGCAGTTTACATAGAGCATAGGTGTATAAAGATTCACAGATGCCGCACATCTCACTTCCCTCCTTCAAGTCTATTTATGCTTTTGAATTAAGTCATGGTGTTGTGACTAATTCTTTTTTACCTTCACAGAACATTTCTTCACCTTTATACATTCCACCAATGCACTTCTCTAGAAGAGGTATAAAACAAGGAAGACAGAAATATTTTAAGAAAGGAACATGTGAAATAAGACACGGTGATTCAGTGTCTCAGAAAAGTTACAGAAAACAATTAAAAAATATATTGACTGTAACAAGCACAAAGGAAAATGCAGTCTGTCAGGAAACTTATCTCAGTATTGTTGTCATACAGGTCCACAGTTAGTCACCTAAGAGGGAAAAGATTACCAACATCAGATACTACATAGAAGTCCTACTATCTTATGCTGTGAAAAAGTATGGTGTTTTATCAGGGTTTTAGGAAAGTTATCACTGAATATTAAAAAGTGCAGCAATTAAATACTTTTAAAAAATATTTCCATGCTGATTCCCAATTTTTTTTTCATTGCATTTTGTACATAGATACTTCTTGTGCAAAGCTGTGAAAGATCAAGAAACACCATTAATCTATTTCTGCCATGTATTTCTTCATAACAGTTTCTGGCTTCCTTACACACAACTTCAAAACAAAGATGATGGTATAAACATAGATTTCCTTTAAAATCTTTCATAAACGGAAGTAATAAAACAAACAAAAATGCAGACTTTTTTTTTTTTTTAATAAAGCCATAGCAGAAATTGGTAGGAAAGGCTCACACAGAATTATCTAAAATTTAGTTCATTAGTATGAGCAATGGAAGATATAAATTGATCTCTTCCATTCTGTTTGTCCTTTTCTGGAACTTCTATTTATGGTTCTTCTTTCTAAATGCATTATTTCAACCATGTAATGGAGTATCCTTGGGTGATGTTACTTTTTCTCTCTTTTTTTTTTTTTTAACCAAAGCATCTAGAGTTCACACCAGTGAAAGAAGAGATGACATTCTGAAATCTGAATTTTCTTAAAGAACAATTTTTATCTCTTCGCCATACTGAAGTATGACATTTATTCTAAGTAACTTACTTATTAAAAAGAAAAGCTGAAGAGGGAAGCTGCATGCACAATAGCTGTCCACTAAAACCTCATATAAATATGAGACACTCCATTATTTTTAATGAAATTAATTAATTAATTAATTGCGTTTAGCAGTCACCGTTTGGAGACTAATTCACGAATCATCTTCCAGCTTCACAGATTTGCTACGTTGTGCAGAATTTCAGAGTAACTATGACCTGGTACTCTTGTAATTTGATACTAAGTTTTTGTCAGGGAAGCCAGTGATACTTTGTCCTGCCGTGAAGTCTCTACAAAGGAGGATTAGTCCTGAAGTCTTAAATTAATTAAAAAACTTGTGCAGCAATTTTCAAACTAGTTGTTATGAGAACTGGCTGGTTGCAGTTTTTGTCCAGAACAGAAAAATTAAGGTAGAATTGTTTTCCACCCAGGTTTCTGTCAAATTAGTAGGCATCATTAGTAGGCACCTTCTTTCTTGGCATCATTCCAGAAAATGTGCTTCACCAAGCCCTCCTTGAATTGAACGTTTAGATGCCTTGATGAATCCCCAGATGGCTTCCCTACAGAGAACTCATTGAGACAGTGGTTATCCTTCTTCCTGTTCCTCAGGCCCACTGTAGTTTGACAGGGGTATTTAGATTTTTTTGTCCTTCATCCATGACAAGGGTTTCCTTACCCTGTCTTGACTCAATTGCATTTGTGCCTCCCTGGAAGACATGTGCATTATTCTGTATACACTTTCTCTTTTGTTTTAAATCTCTTGGATGAACATACCAGCTACTCAGTTTGTGCAGCTCTGTCCTCTTCAAATGTAGACCAGGCAATGTTAGCATATGCTATTGCAACTGGAGAATAATTTCCAATTTTGGTGGTATTTTAATGCGTTTCCTAATGGCTCTTTGAGTTCTTCTGTTAATGACTGCAGAATTAGTTTTTAGAAACTCTGAAAAAAACTCAAGCTTGATGTCTACATGTGTCACATAAGGATGTGTGACACCTGGAATGTAAGGACATCTGGTTTGTGAGGATTTGAGTATATGGTCAGGATATATGACTAACAGCTATTAAACATTAAAAAAAAAAAAATGTAAAAACAAAAGACAGGAAAAGTAATTAATCAAAAACCCAGATACATAAAACTAATGAATAAGAGATAATCGAGAAAATAACAAGCACTAGGCCCCTGAGGATACTGATCAAGAGGCTACTGAGATGCTCAAGTAGAACTTTTTAAATTATTTGAGGGAGGGTCACCGGATTGTCATTGGGTGTCATGGGAAAGAACAAACCTATGAAAGGGTATTCTATGGGGTTTATGGGATTGTAAAAAAACTTATGGCATGTTTTAGTGGGTTGTAGGAATATGCACAATTTAAGATTCCACAAGACAAAGTGTTGGGTCCTGCACTTGGGTTACAACAATCCCGTGCAATGCTACAGATTTGGAGAAGACTGGCTGGAAAGCTGCATGGCAGAAAAGGACTTGGTTGTGTTGGTTGAGAGCCAGCTGAATATGAGCCAGCAGTGTGGCCAGGTGGCCAAGAAGGCCAATGAATATTGTGTTCAGTTTTGGGCCCTTCACTTCAAAAAATACATTGAGGTGCTGGAATGTGTCCAGAGAATGACAACAAAGCTGGTGAAGAGTCTAGAGAACAAGACTTATGAGGATTAGCTGAGGGAACTGTGGTTGTTTAGTCTGGAGGAAAGGAGGCTCAGGGGAGATCTTATCACTCTCTACAACTACCTGAAAGGAGGTTGCAGTGAGGTGGGTGTTACTCTCTTCTCTCAAGTGACAAGTTACAGGATGGGAGGAAATGAATTCAAGTTACACCAGGGGAGGTTTAGATTGGATATTAGGAAAAATTTCTTCACTGAAAGGGTTGTCAGTCATCAGAACAGGCTGCCCAAAGAAGTAGTTGAGTCATCATCCTTGGAGGTATTTTAGAAAGGTGTAAATGTGGTGCTTAGGGACATGCTTTAATGGTGGACTTGGCAGTATTAGGTTAACAGTTGGACTTGATGATCTAGATGAACGTTGAGCTGCAGTCGCTCTTGGGCTGCGGTTCTTGGGCTCTCTGGCTCTGACTCTCACTTCTTGGGACATGGTTGTGCATTGGTCAGTGGGTGGTGAGCAATTTTATAATAACTGTATCATATATTTTATTTTCTGCTATTTTAATTAATTATTAGTAGTATTTGTATATATTCATTTATATCCAATTACTAAATGGTTCTTATCTCAATTGTCGCTCTTGGGCTGCGGTTCTTGGGCTCTCTGGCTCTGACTCTCACTTCTTGGGACATGGTTGTGCATTGGTCAGTGGGTGGTGAGCAATTTTATAATAACTGTATCATATATTTTATTTTCTGCTATTTTAATTAATTATTAGTAGTATTTGTATATATTCATTTATATCCAATTACTAAATGGTTCTTATCTCAATTTTACAAGCTTCCTTGTCTTTTTCCTCTGATTCTTCACCTTGGCTAGAGGAGGGAGGGAGACTTGTGAAAGTGGCTTCATGATATTTTGCTAGCTGGAGTTAAACCAAAACAAGGCAATAACTGTTCAGCAACTGAACTTCTACTCCCTCAAGTGATGGGGAAGGGGCTACCCAAAATAATCACCTGATCTATGTCCCTCCTGTGAAGACAAGTATTTTCTTTATTTCTCTTATCTGGTCAACTACATGGCAGAGGAATTAAAATTAATCCCTAGAGCAAGGTCTTTCCAACTATCATCTTGGTGTCTCCTGAACATTTGGTTGTATATGGAACAAGGCTAGAAAAATACTATTTAAATTTCTATTAACATTAATATTGTTTTCTCTAACATTTTAACTCAGTAATTTTACCTCTAATTCACAAAGGATGAAATTACCCATATCACATAGTGACAAAATATTTCTCACAGCATTTATTAAGCTTTGTATTGGTATTTCACTTTTAATTAAAAGTAAGATTTGCCAATAGAGAGAAAACAAAATTCTGACAGTTATCCTGTTGTCATGGTTGCACCCATTGGAAACCAAGCACCACATAGTCACTTGCTGTCCCTCCCCTCAGCCCAAGTGGGCAGGGGAGAGAATTGGAAGGGGAAGAGTCATGGTCTCTTCTCAGCTCATGTTCTGAGGAAAGAACAATTTAATGATTAAAATAAAATATTAATAACAATAATTATCATAATCATAATAATGAAGTAGAAAGGAAAATAACAAAAAGAGAGAACCAAAACCCAGGAACAAGCAGTAATACAACTGCTAACTACCCACCAGCTTATGACCAGTGAGTCCCTGATCAGAGATCACTACATCCAGGCCAACTCTCACTAGTTTATATGCTCAGCATGGCATCATATATTATGGAATGTCCCTTTGGCCAGTTTAGGTCAGCTGTCCCAGCTATAGTCCTTCCCAGGTTCTTGTGCACCTCCTCGCTGGCAGAGCATGGGAAGCTGAAAAGTACTTGGCTTTGTTCAAGAACCACTTAGCAACAAACAAAACATCAGTGTGTTATCATATTCTCATGCTGAATCCAAAACACAGCACTGTGCCAGCTCCTAGAAAGAACATTAACTCTATCCCACCCAAAACCAGGATAGCTCTCCCTAGGCTTTGCTATCACTTTTCACTCTCTAAAATCTTCTGGTATGTGCAGGAATTGTATATTCAACAGTGTTAAATGTGAACGTACAAGTACCTCTGCATCAATAAATACAAACTCAAAATACTTACCTGTTTTTACATTTGAGTTTAGCAATATGATCAGGTAAACAATACATTTAAAGTTAATGAACCAATTATTCTTAAACTAAATAAGAAGCACACACACTCATTTTACTCTGCAAATAACTGCTCACTATCATTGCCCTTTGAATTGCTGTTTCCACCTCTAAATGAGTCTTGAACAGCTATTAAAGAGATCTCAAACAATGTTTCCATTGATCATTCTTCACCGAGAGGGTGGTGAGGTACTGGTACAGGTTGCCCAGAGAAGCTGTGGATGCCCCAGCCCTGGAAGTGTTCAAGGCCAGGCTGGATGGGGCTTTGAGCAACCTGGTCTAGTGGAAGGTGTCCCTGCCCATGGCAGGGGGGTTGGAACTAGATGATCTTTAAGGTCCCTTCCAACCCAACCCATTCTATGATTCTATAATTCTACAATCATTTCTAAAACTAACTGGTACTCTAAGGAAGTGAAAAGTCTTGCTGAGGAGTATTTTTATTAATTTGAAATATATGTGTCCCTAACCTGATATTACAGAATTCTCAGCAACCTAATAATTATATGGAAATTTCTTCAATAACCACAACTATATGTTAGTGTTTGCCTAACAGAGTGTTCCTTAATCTGGGTAAATACAGAAAGGCTTAGCATAATGACAATAACAGTGTGAGGTTTGGTGAAGATGAGAGAAGCTACAAGTAAGAGGATACAAAGTGTACCATAAATTTATGTTCCAGAAACATTTTATCTTTTAGTATTATATGAAGGAAGTATGAAAAAGGCAAAACTATATTTGTTACATTATATAGATAAGAAATCATGTTTGCGTTCATCTGAGTTAATTGTGCCTTTCCTGTTACTCCTGACAGAAAGGAGGCTGAGCACCCTTGGTATTGGTGAGTTCTGCAGCCATAACTTTTTTTAAGTAGCAATTAAAAATATTTATTGTGAATGGCCAATGCCACATGTGATGTAAACATGCTGCAGAAGTGTCCTTGTTTCATCTGGGATAGAGTTCATTTTCTTCTTAGCAACTGATATAGTGCTGTGTTTTGCAATTAGGATGAGAATAATGTTGATAACACACTGACATTCTCGTTGTCGCTAAGCAGTTTTTACACTAAGTCAAAGACTTTGCAGCTTATCGTACTGCCGTACCAAGAGAAGAGGCCGGGGGGCACAAGAAGCCAGGAGGGGACAGAGTCAGGAGAGTTGACCAAAATGGCACAGAGGGATATTCTATACCATATGACATCATGTTCAGTATATAAACCAGGTGAAAGTGGGCCAGGGGGCGCTGCTATTCAGGAACTGGCTGGGCATCGATTGACAGGTGGTGAGAAATTGCATTGTGAATTACTTTTTTTTTTTATATCTCTTTATTAGATTATGATGATGACGATTATTTTTATTTTCCCTTCCTTTTTTCTCCTACTAAACTGTCTTCATCTAAACACACATATTTTACTTTTTTTTCTTCATTCTGTTCCCCATCCCACTGCAGGGAATGGCGGGATGGGGGTGGGGGTGTTGTGTGTTGCAGTGAGCAAATGACTGTGTGGTGTTTAGCTGCTTGCCTGTTAGACCACAGAACAAGGTAACATAGATATTTGTTCCTGTGAGTAAATCAGATAATCAGATAATGTTCCTGTAGAATTATATCTGTGTTCATGGCAGCTGTGTTCACATCTATCTGGAGACATTGCTGGATCCTACATGTCAACATACTTCAGGCTTTATACAGGACAGATACAAAATGTGTCAAAAGCCCACGAGAACTGTTTTCCAAGGTGGAAAAAGTAATTTTGTGCAGACACTTCATTGCTCTCCCATAGACAAAAAGTCACTGTCTGAATTAGGACTTTTTCATTAAACATGTCCTAAAAACCTGTGTATCAGTGGAGAAATATTTGTGGGGATTATGCAGGAAAAAGTGTTGGGGGACATGAAAACATGCATAGGACTTGCTTTAGAGCTAACGATAGACAGGCAGTCTGCATAAAGTTTGTGTCTAGACTACCACCCACAGTTCACTTGTAGCTGACCAACATCATTCAGGTGTTAGAGGCTGTGTCCTCTCAGTCCCTGGTTCTGAAGACACTTTAATCAAAACAAATTGGGTTACTTTAAAAGATGCAAATACAAGTCTTCTTTGTTCCAAGTCATTTTGACTGATGCAAATTACAGAGTACTTGTAACAGCACTTCTGTAAAGAGATCTAATGGGGAGAATAATCTCAGGCAGAAGGAAAAAAGACAGTAAGGATAAACTGGCAATCGTAAACTTTTCTGTTAATACAGCTGAATCACAGAGACTGCTTATCCAGAGGATAGAGGTACCAATGGCAAGTATGCAACACTAGAAATGGGCAAGTGATACTAGTTGTGAGAGGTTGGAAAATAAGCATCAGTAGCTACGTAATCCAGAGATCAGCACTGATATATAATAATGATACTTAAGCAGAGGCAGATTCATGGAGAGTTTCAGTATTTTCGCCAGAATCCATATTCCCTTGTTATGAGCAGAAATCGCATTATCAGATACAGCCAGCTCAGCAAGATGTCAAGGGTGGAGAAAGTCATTGCTGTGTATTAATGTGGGAGTGACTGCCATAGGTTTAACTGTACCAGATGGGCAAACCTGTGGCATCTGAACAGTTGAAATGTGGATCTATTGCAGAAACTGTGATGTGAATGGCTGCAGGCAAGCTCTCCTGGTGGAAAGCCTTCTGGATCTGCACCAGAAGTGAGGAAATGAGCCAGCACTGACTGTTTAAGCCAACATCAGCAGGTCTCTCAGGACTCAGCTGTCTGCTTATCCCACTCTCAGTCCACAATAAAGTGTTGCATAAATAACTGCCTAAGGAGCACAGATATCTTCTGTCTGTGGGCTGCTCTTGAGTCCTCTGACATAGGATACATGTAACGGGCTGAAGGAAAGAGCTCAGAGAGTTGTAGTCAATAGGGCAGAGTCTGGTTGGAGGCCTGTGGCTAATGGTATCCCCCAGGGGTCAGTGCTGGGTCCAGCCCTATTCAATATATTCATCAATGACCTGGACAAAGGAATAGAATGTACTCTTCAGCAAGTTTGCTGATAATACAAA
>NW_010235388.1:0-771 GCF_000690775.1 Eurypyga helias
ACCGAGGCAAAGAAAGCATTGAGCATGTCCCAAAGGTCCAAACTTCAGTGGGATCAGCTTTAGGCATTGCTTTTACCAAAGCTCAGGCTAACTAAGACTAGTACAAGTGTGATATGCAGCGGACACTTTGTAAGATTATAACTTCTGCTCTGCAGATTTATCTTCGTGTTATGTTTTCTTTTAGTGTTACTGGCCCTGTACTTCCTGCTTTTGGTGTTTACTCTGTCATATACCCACTCAGTTATGCTGAGGCAACACTACAGAGCAAAAGGAAAGCATGTTAGATATCAAAGCAATTAGAATTACAGCTTGCACAAGCTCAAATATGAATGGCCAAGTAACTGATACTGGTTTGGGACCAATAGATGCTTAGGACATTGGGGCAGTTAGACTCCTCTTGTAAAGAAAATGAGAAACATATGCAAGTTTTGTGAGACTCACAAAAACATTGACTGTTCTGTTTATTTATCCTGCAGTTTTGGCTAATTAATAAGCTTTTCCCTCCTCTTTCCTCTTCACCCCTCACTACTGAATTGAAACTACGAATGATGACTATGAAACAGAGGCTGAGCTGAGTTCTCTCAGGAGTGAGATAGCTGCTTGCTCTAGAGAGCACCTGGGGAGGATAATTTAGCTCTGAACTGGATCTCTCCGGTTGAGCTGATCCCTCCAGAAATGTATTTGGAGTTTTCACTTGCTCTTTATTTATCCTGGGAAGGCTCCTGAATGCCCTGAATTTCCTACTGCATAAGAAAATGACATTTCAGCAGG
>NW_010235388.1:782-22409 GCF_000690775.1 Eurypyga helias
TATTCCTTTCCTTCTGCTCTTACCCTGCAGAATTGAGTGAATCATTAGCTTGTCCAGCCTCACCTTTTTTCCCCACTCCCTTCTTCAGTCTCCTTATAATTTCTTGTCTTTGATTGTAACATGAATGCAGAAAAGCTTAGAATCCTCCCTTACCTCCTTTCTTCTCTCTCTATTGTAGTGAAAGTGACCTGGAGGAAGTGCTGACATTTTACACGCACAAAAACAAGACAGCAAGTGTCTTCCTAGGAACAAACTCCACAAGCACAAAACCCAGCAACACCAGTAACCGGTCAGAGAAACAGCCTCAAGGGGGTAAGTGTTGCAGTCGGTTCTGAGTTGATGTTGCCCAGACAAATCCAGTTTAACTTCAGTCTATGGAAAAAGAACAACCTCTCCAAATTGTTATTCAGGTTTCTTGAGGTTACATTTTTTTTTTTTTTCCCCCCCCTAACTGACTGTGTGAAAACTAGAGTAACCTCTCTCATGCCTTCTTTGCCTGAAGTGAAATGGGATTAATCTGGACTAGCATCTACAAGGAACTAGATATGGCTCATGACTGAAATGGGAATGTGCAAAAGCACTGAGATTTAAAATGAATAGAGAATCCCGAAATCAAAGTAAGGGATGAGAGAAATAAAGACCTGTTAAAATGTGCTGCCTATGGTGAGTGGACCCATGGGAGGGCAGAGTTTGTATATTCGAGCCAAATTAGATGTTCCACAGAAGGAAGTGTAGTGCCAGCCATACATATCCAGTAGTCCATGCTACTGTGTGTGACAGCACACCTGTGATCAGTAGTTGCATGGTCTGCAGTAAATATGAGCAAGAAAGTCCTTTGTAACAAGGTTTAAATTCTGCAGTCATGTTCTAATGATATCACAGTTTGCATTGTTCTACTTCTTAACTCCTTGATTTTGTTTTAGAGCATCCTGAGGTGGTGAAAAAAATAAAAGGTGATCAGCCCAAAAGTTCAGTTGTAGATCTGCCTGCAGAAGAAGCATTAAAAGGCTGTAAACCCAAAGAAGTTAAATCAACATGTAAGTGTTAAATCTTCATCAAGAAAATAAAAATAAGGCATATATTGGTTTTAATACTGTTTTAAACAAAGATTGGAACCTTTGGATTCAAACAGAGGGATGCAAATGCCCAATTTTGGGGAAGATTCTGCAGGTTTTTCTTTTAAACCCAAGAGAAGATACTGTAGAGAAAGCAGTGTGAAAGAGATAGCTGTGGGGGAAGATCTAGGGTATGGCAAGCTTTGAAAGAGGATCTTCACCCTCTAGAGCCTCTTCTTGTCTTTGCTGGTAGATGAGGTCATTTTGGCTTTAGTGTGTCTGAGGAGAGGCATTTTTGGTGTGTTGATATTATCCAAAGGACCTGAAAAGCAGCTTTTTCTCATGTAGTGTGCTCGTTATCTTTGTGTAGTTCCAGAAGGACCCACCTTCTCCTTAAATACTGAAGTGAAATTACCTCGGTGTGCCCCTCCTAGTGCTTCTTCCTCCATTTCTGGTGCCACATTCCGGAGGAGTACCAGTACCTGGATACCATCTCAGCCTGCAGCCTCTGAAAATCCACAGGTGCCTGGTCACCACCCATTGCCGGCTCCTCCAGTTGGTCCCAGGCTGAATCAGCCCCCGTCCCCACTACCCTCCTCGCAGAGCACAGCTCCTGACAGCTCTTCTGTCTTCACAAACCCAGTGTCCGGCGAGGCTTCCAGGCTTGCGGGGTTACACCGTTGTCATTCTGGTAGCTACACCATTGGCCCATTTTCATCTTTTCAGAGCGCTGCTCAGATCTATAGCCAAAGATTGTCCCGACCATCCTCTGCAAGAGTAGGTGAGTGTTCTGGGATGTGTAAAACCTGCTAGTTCTGTACAGAGATTGTGTAAGCTCTGTTTGGACTAGGTAGAAATTTTACATTTCCAGAATTATTATTTTTGTTGAACGGTGCTAAATTTTTCATGGAAAGGAGGAGTGCAGCAATCAGCCTGTGTTTGCCAAAGATGCCCTTTTCTTGAGCAGATGAACAAGGAATCATAGAATTGTTTAGGCTGGAAGAGCCTTTGAACTTGTTCAAGAAGGGCTGGGAAATGAAGTATTGTATATTTATGGTTGATTGTATTACTGATCTCTCATTTATCTTTAGTGATTTTTAATGTGTGATTTTAATGACCCGAGTGTTTGTTGGGTAGGTTTGTGCCATCGCAGTCCAAGCGGGCAGTGTATGGGCTCAGCCAGGATGCACAAAGATGCAGAAGATACTTCTTCCCAGAGCAAATGCTACAGCCCCAGCATGGTAGCAGCAGAACTCCAGCAGCTGGCAGAAAAGCAAACAGCCTGTCAGCTTTCCCACACCAGTCTCCTTACGCAGCAGGTATGTAAATAGTGAAGTTAGAGTCCCTGTGACAACAGAAAAGTCTGGCAGAGGCTTCAGTGTCAGTGCGAGGCTGGGCTGGGACACGCTGGAAGGAGTAAATCGCATGGAAATCGATTTCTGTCATATTGTTGTTTTGGAGTGTTTACAGGGACCAGAATTTCGATTTTCTGTGAGATGACAAGAATGTTGCTGAAGTCCCTTTGTAGATGAAAATGAGACTGGGCAGAGGATTGGAAAATATGTTATAAAAAACCTAATCCATGCTTGGTCTTGTTAAACAATAAAACTGAGTCTTCTCAGATTTGCTTCTCAGGATTGCTTCCTCATTCCTTTAGGGTGTCATCACAGTGCTGGGAATGAAAGTCTGCAGAATGGGTTCTGATGGAAGTTCTATATTCCAATAACATGGCAAGGACATAATGAAGTGCTTACCAGCATGGGATATCATAGTTCTTTTGCTAAACATGGTGCTATGGATCAAAATTACATTGGCTTCTGGTAGAATTCCGTTTAGTTTCATATTTTTTCTTGAGTTAGGTCCTAAATGGCTACACACGTAGTCATTTTTTTCTTTATCGTATGCTAGAGTTGTGTTCATCAGAGGTGTTCAAGTTGGACACTTCTCAGTTAATTAAGCTGCCAACTGGAGGTTCTCCAGAATAACCATTTTGCTTTGGAAGTTATTTTTGTCCCTCTTTACTTACTAGGGACAAACAGCTTAAATATCTTTGCTCTGATACTTTGATTTTGGATATATTGTTTTAACAGTGATGTTTTGCTAAGTTTTTTTGAGGCATGTTTAATAGTTGCAATAGCTGCTGCTATTTGCTTCTTTTTATTTTATTATTGTATGTTTGGATTTTGAGTATCTTGTTCGATGAGGCTTTGAGCAGCCTCGTCTAGTGGAAGGTGTCCCTGCCCATGGCAGGGGGGTTGGAACTCGATGGTCTTTAAGGTCCCTTCCAACCATAACCGTTCTATGGTTCTGTGACAATTGGCAATATGTCTTTTTCAAAAAGTGGGGTGCATTTATAACTCTAGGAAGCTGAGTAGATTTTTTGACCCTTCTACATTTAGTTCAGGGTTTTGATTCAGTCTGGACATTTTCAAAACTGACACAGACATTCTGGACTTTGCAAACAGGTGTTGAACTTTAAAGGATATTCAGAAAAACAAAGCACCTTCTGGCTGATGGACTCGGAGAATGCATGCACTGAATGTACCAGTGATGCTGAGGTCTGTCTGATCTGGCATCAGGCCAGACCCTGCTCAGAGGATTTGATCTTTCAGAGCCTGAAGTGGTATGGGGAACATCAGGAGAAGCTTGTTTGCTTCTTTAGTAATATGCAGAGCTGTCAGTCTGGTTCTCTCAATGTAATCAGAATTGAGCTTTTTAAGATAAACTTGGTCAGTAAAACTGTTCAAAAACTTTGGGAGTGAAACATTTTCATTCATGAAATGCTGATTTGTTGAAAGCTAAATATATGATGGAAACTGCCTCCTTGGATAAAAATCAGTAACCAAACAAATATTTGGTAAAAAATGAAGTGCATATATTTCATTTCAGTCTTGTCAGAAAAGAACTTTTAAAACCAAATGCATAGACTGTCTCCCTAAAACCACTCATTTCCCACTCGGCTCCGACTGCTGCGGTTTCTTAGGTCTGTCTAGAGAACCCAAGTTGCCAGTCGGTCAGTCATTATCGGTATACTCAAGTCTGAAAGTGTCTATGAAGTGCAGTGGTTGCCCTGGAAATGTGGTGGTGGTGGTACATGTGCCTGCATCACTTTTTGCTTCTGGGTTCTCCCAAGATGCTTTCCCGCAGAAGAAGTAGGAAATGTACAGAAGAACAAAGACGTCAGCTCCTAGCAGACAATGTAGGTTTTCCAACTGACTTTGATATATTTTGCATTCTGCTTATATAGTGTTTGTACAGGCTTTGCTTCTGTAGTGAACCATGGGGTGGGTAGTGTCGTAGTGGTCATTGTAAAAAGGGATCCCTGTGTAGAAAGGGATTCACAGCTCAATGAAAAACTTAGGGCTGGAGCTTATCTGACAAAGAATTTCCTTCCTGAGCCTGCATCCAGACAGTTCTAGACACCTGCTCTCCTCTGTGATTCTTCAGGCCGTGTTTTTGCAGTAATCCCTTTGGGGAGATGAAATCTGAAGCTTTCTTAGTATGATAATTTGGATGATTGAGTTGTGGACAGTTTTTCTTTTAAGGCAATCTGATTCTTCAGTGCTGAATTTATGGCACATAGTAATTTCTAAGCAGAGACTATTATTTTAATCATACCTGAAACAGTGATGGTTTGGAAGATTCAGATGTAACAGCAAGGCCCAAAGGAACTTAAGAAAAGCATATGGCTACTAGTTGTGGGGCTTTCTTTTTTCCTGGACAAATTCTACTCTTCTGTTATCTAGTCATTCTGATTTTTTTCTTTTTAATCCAGCCTGACTTTTTTAACCTGTCTTTCAACAAGGACCAAGGGTTTTAGTTCTGTGGGAAGACAAAGCTGCCATGACAATGAAGGGTGACAAGAGGTACCAGCATATGATAAAAGCATAATAGTATGGCAGTAGATGCCTGTACAGGCAAAACTGGAGAAGACAAGGAAGGGTTGGGCTCACTGTTGAGGGACCTGGAACCAGGACACCAGGCATTGAGCCATTAGGTATGGATGTGGATTTGAAGCAGGGGGATTGAATAAGTAAGAGAAGCGCAGGCATTACAGAGTAGGCTGGCGGCTTGGTAAGTGATTTGCAGAAGGGTAGATACCAGTGAAGCTATTTGAGAGCACTGTGTGGTTATAGATTTGGGCAGAAAAGGATTGGGTCTGAACCAGGAGAGAGGAAGATAAGGGCAGAAGAGATAGAGAAACGTGGGAGAGGATTTCATAAACAGCTGGAGAGAAATGAGAAGTCAAAGACCATTGGTATGCATTGAAAAGGGGGAAAGACTTGGGATGGGAGTGTCTGGGGACTCTGAGTTTTGAAACCTTGGTGGCTTTGGGGCAGGGGAAGTAAAGGATTGAAAGCTCAGAGGTTAGAGATAGGGTTGTGTGACGGTGATTTAGTTAGAGGGCACTACTTTCATGTGCATTTCTAGGCAGGAGACTGAATTGTTATTTTCCCTCTTTCCACTGCTCTGTTTAAGCCACTTGAAATATAATAGTGCTTTTAGGGTAAAAGCATTCTAAAATAAGCTGGCATGAAAACGACCTCTGGAAGAGAGCATCACTTACCTAAATAATAAAAATAGTACAATTGTTTAAAGCTGCTCCAGAAACTTGGAGTTAGTCTACCTTGTTGGAAAGTACCTGGCTGGATTGAAAGGGACTTGATATTTGGATTTGATTAGGTTTAATGGCAAGATTAGGACCACTGATTTGGAGGGAGTATGTGAAAGAGAGACTTTTGAAAATACTACTATTGCTGTGGACCATGTTTCTTTTCGAAGGCCAAGAACTCCTATGTGAGAGTTGAATGCCTTTGTCTGTGCCTTGGTTCCCTGTGTTGTGCCCAGCTGTTTGGGGGCGGGGGTACTCTGAATACATTACCTCTGTCCAAGTGCAGCTGGGAAGCTTGTTTTCCATTGCTGTTCTTGTGAGAATTGCTTCTGGTATCCGTGTACTGGCGTGGGTCTCCAGGGTTCCCAGGAATGTAGCCTCAACAGCTGTGCTTGGAATGATGTTGCCATTCTGGTTGGGAGTCCACCTCTGTCCCTCTCTGATCCCTGCTGTTCTTCACTGTTTCCTACCCATGTCCAAAGCACCCGTTTCATGTTTTCTCTCTTACACTCTTGTATTCTACACTCCCTATTAAAAGTTAATTTATTAAGCCATCTGACTGCTGAAATGACAATATTCAAAGGGAGACTATTAAGTGTAAGTATCTGATGAGCTTTGAACAAGATATTTGAAATCTGTTGTCTTAAGAAAACAAGATTTTTGTGATTACATCAGCTTTCATTCTTGTCAGTCCTCTCCATTCACTTCTGAAACACCAGATGGGAACTGCACAGTGACACTCATAAACTGAGCAGTTCTTACAGTATGGGAGGTGGAGATGGTAGGAAGGGTAAAGCCTCACTGATGTGCAGCTTCAGTCTCTTGTACACAGTTCTCACTCCTCACAGGCTGTCTCACAAAGTGTGTGAGAATGTTTTGCCTTTCATTAACTTGTATTTTTGAAAAATATTTTTCATTATGTTGTATAAAATTTCACCAGTGCATTCTCCTGCTTGCAACATGGAGAAAACAAGGGTGCCTTTACAGTGGTATACAACAGAAATATTGATCTAGAACCCACAAGGATCATTACTTCATCCTCTGCATCACTGTATGATGCCTTACTGCCCAGTTGCAGGAAGGAGATGGATGAATAGAGGGAGGACCAGTATTTTTCTGTCTTAGACTAGGAAGGGAGCAGCTGTTTCTCTACTGTCTTTAGTGGCAAGTGCAAGAAAGATGTTGCCTTAAGGACATGCTAGTGTGTGACAATCTCAAGTTAGGCTATGAAAGATAAATAGTCAGCATTACAAATTAATAAATACAGTGAAGCTGCTAGGGAGAATCTTTAAGATAGCTATTAACAACGAACGTTAGTTTTTACTTCTAAGGAATTTAATTCCATTTTATTTATGTAAAAACACAGATTTACAATGGTTTTGTGATTGCGTAACATCAGAATCAGCTTTATTATAAGATTTTATGACAAACAGTGAGAATTATGTACCTTTATCCATTAGAAGACTTTCAAACACTGCCTGTTTTTTGCAGTGCTTGCTATTTAACTACAGTACTCCACAGTATACAGAAATACCAAGGTGTTCCTCTAGTTAACTACCCAATACATTTGGGAGCAAGCAACACAGAGCTCTATGGAAAATGTTTGAGGCCCCAGCATTAACCTGGTAAGTTCATGGCTGAGTAGCATAATAAGAAGGTATCTGAGCTCAAAGGGTCATAAGAAAACAGGTAAGGAAGAGAGAGCTCCTGCCCAAATTCCCCAAGATTAGCCTTGAAGGTAGTATGTTCTCCCCCGTTTCATGAAAAACGTGAAGTGCGTACAAGTGCAAGGCCCATGCGAGTGTTTCAGTCGAGGGCTAAAATCGCATGGAGTTCAACATCACTCTTCTGTTTGGACTGCTGCCTCGCCAGTCAGAGCACGTATATTAATGAGCAGTGAACAGGCTTCTAATGTGGAACCAGCTGCAACACATGCTGCTGCTTGCTTGTAAGTTCAGGGGACATGGGGAGGAATGTTCTTGAAGCCATCATAGGTAGCAGACTTCTGATGTAGTTATTGGCAAGGGAGGCATGGAGATGCCATGGGAAATCAGATTTCTTTAAATATGCTATTGATAGATTAATTTATTAATTCAGTGGGGATATAGTCTAGGCATGTAGGAACAAATTTTGTATTATTTTTCACTATAGTAGAAACATACAAGATCCATTTTCTTTCCAGGCAATGAAGTTAAGTTCCCAGGATAAAAGAGAGGCAAAAAAATGCTTGGGAGATTTCTGTGGCTGGATGGTATACGTTTAGGAGCCCAACAGGGAAGTGGCAAAATTTCTAACGAAAGGTGTGGTCAGTGGTAAAGCTGATACCAAGGGTAGAAAGGCAACAAATGTGCTTCTCTGTAATAAGGACCCTAAAGTTACCTGTAAATTAAAGTCGAGAGTCTTGCTCCACTAGCAGATATGTATTAAAATGGAATTTTAATTCACCCAGATAAACATAATTCAGACAAAAAAAAAAAAAACCACCACCCACCTTAAAACACCCAACCCATGTCTTGATCCATTATAATTCTTTGAACTGAGAAAAACAGCATCTAGTGGAACTGGTTCTTGTTCAAGCTTTCAGAGAAGGTTTTGACAAGCTTTCAGCAAGGACTGTTAAGCAAGCTGGTTGTCTGTAGGGTGACAGGAAGGTTTTGCTATAGAGCGAAAACAGACAGAAAGCAAACAAAAGAATAGCTAGCCAGTTAGTTGTATAGCAGGTGGGTAACTGGAGACGCAGAATACGGAATACACACGATGGAGTGTAAAATTAAAGGTTTGAAAGGAGGAGGTTCATAGTGGCTGGCATATTATTATCGGAAGAATGAATATAAAAACAAGTTATTGCAGGGTAATATGGGGTGTGAATTTTACAGTAGATTAACTACTCTGTAGTGTTCATCCATGTGAACACATGCTTGTGCAGCTTATGTTTACTACCTCTTGTTACCTTTAGTATAATGTGGGCTTCAAGTGTCCAGATGTTCAAATATATGAAGTTATGTGTCTTCTATAAACTTGACCCTACCTCCTGGTGATTTGTCAGTACATCTGTATTCTTTTGTTGATTACTATGAGAAAAGCTAAGAGAAATTTAACTGCATTAACTGGGTAAGACAATGGCAGATGTAGTTCACAAATATCCGATTACATGACAAGCAATAATTAAAATAATAAGCTTTTAATTAATCATTTAGGGAAGAAAAAAAATGAGTGTTGTTCTGAAAGCTCAGTGGAGATACCTGTTCTAAGTCAAGCAATAAAGGCAACAAACAAAAATTATTAGCATGTTTAAAGAACAAGACAGGAAGTGGTGTGTAATTATGTAAGCACTAATTACATGCTCTCCCTTGAAAGACTGTTTTCCGTTTTGGTTGCCATTCCTAAAGTGAATTCAAGAAAAATAGCTGAGATTCACAGGTGAGTGACTACAACAATTTATTGCAAAATGCCTTTTTAATGGGGAAGTTAAATCATTAAGTTGGTTTATTGAGGAGATATGTATGAAGGAATTATACTGAGCAAGGTAAATAAAGTTGATTTCACTAATGTTTCTCATAATAAGAAGGGGATACTCAGTTTAGTAGGAAGACATCAGAATAGAAACTGATAACAGAAGTGAGTAGTTGTCACAGAATATACTTACCTTCTGAAACTTCCTGCAACAAGATGCCATTCAGGCAGAAAGCTTAACATGTCATGGTTACCTCAGACAGAATACTGAGCATTTGCAAATAATAGATCCCTAGGTTTTAACATACAGAAATAACAAATGAGTTTTCCTCATCAATAACGTGTTTCAGTTAGATGCATGGAAACTAAAATGTCTTTGTCTTCTGAAATGCATCAGGCAGGATGGAGAGTTTGCTGGGCCATTGCTCTGAACTGACCTTTTGTCTTTCATACTGAGGAACGTGTGCTATGCTGCTGCTTCCATATTTATGACTTTCTTTGCTACGTTGCTTTACTGTAGTCAAGCTAAATATTTCCTTTATGATAAGTGGGTTACTGAGACACTTATGAGGAAATCAGTATTGAAAATTAGCCGTTTCCCTAGTTGTCATGCGATTGACTGCTAATTATTTTTACAGAGTGATGGTGTTCCTGTCAGTATGTGTAGTGTAGTGGTTCACCTGCAGTGTTGTCAGTGTGTTAATGATACTCAACTCCATTTTTCATTTGTCCTGAAATTTTCTTGTTCAGTTTGCCCATTGCCCGGCACGAGCCCAGGTTAGCATCAATACTACTAGAGAATCAAGGCAGATACATCGATGGTGAGCGGCCTTTCCTGATGGATACATGGATGAAAGCTGTGACCAAAATAATCCACATTTCCCTCTGCTGTGTTCCTTACCAGGCATTAATCACAAAGTCTTTATTTCACGGTGCTTAGCATAAAATATTTCTGTGTGCTTGTATAGCAGAACTTTCTGTGGGGAGGACATTAAAATGCACAGCATGCGTGTAGATCCAGAGCCAGGTGGCTGGCTCCTGGAGATGTGTGTGTTTTTCCTTTGTGAACAGCATGCTACTTCTCTGAAATATGCTCTAAGGTAAAAAGAAGGTTCACTTGTGCAATGCTGGATCTATCTGTGTGAGGTCCCTATCACTGGCTGGTGGGGGGGCTGCAGTTGATATCTACCAGGCTGTAGCACTTTGTAGTTATTAGTGCTGGTGACTGAAGAATGTGTTGAATTGGCCAGCTTCACCAGGAGGAGGAGGAGGAGGAGAGAAAGCCTGGTGGGAGCTCTGCCCCTCTCTGTGCGGGAGAGTGTGAGATTTCAGGACCCAGCTATCATTAGGAATAGCTCCAATTCTTCTAGCCAGGGAGTTTAATCACAGGGATAACATCAGACCACCCAGGCAAGGGCTGTACCGAGCTGCCTCCATCTCTGCTATGCAGGCAGTCAGTGCCCAAGATCCAGCAGCCAGGATTGCTGCAAATGTGCAGAGAGATCCGTAGGAGGATGGGCACTTCTCTCGTTTCACATTTTTCATTTGGACAGAAGGTGGAAATCAGCAAGAAGACAGGGGAGAAGGAGTGAGGTAGAATTGGAATGAGCACTTTACAGTGCCCCAGGGTGACCACAGGACCCCCAAAATAGCGAGCTTCAGCTTAACATCAGCTACAACAATATTTGAACCCACACCACTCCTCGGTTACCCAGTGTGGTACCCTGGCCTGCCTTGTCCTCAGCAGTGGAAAAATGCCACAAAGCAAACTGCCAGTGTGCCAAGACACACTGTCCAGGTCCCAGTGGACATCAGCTTTCGGTTCTAGGCCCAAGCTGTGGAACATGGATTGCAAAAAAGACCAAGAACTAGGTGCAGCAAATTTGGTGGGGGTGTTTGCCCCATCAAAGGGGTGTTTTTTTCAGTGTTAGTTCCTTGCTTTGATTCAATCCACTTTATCTGAATCTTAATCAGATTTATTTTCCTTATTTAACCATTTGGTTGGCTTTTACCTTTCATGGAGAGGAAGGGAAGTGTAAAGGAAAAAGACATCTCTGTAACCAGGAAGAGGAGTGAGAAGCCATGAGATGAAGTCTGAGGGCTATTTTCTTTCCTTTTTCACACAGCTCTTCGCTGCCTCCACATCCCCAGGCTGTTCACACAGGAGCTGGAATTACTTTTAATACTACTGATTTGTAGCAGCAGCAGCAATATAACTGGTCTCAGCAGAGGTTGTAGGAAGTGAAAATGTCAATGTAGTTTCTGCAGTCTTTGAATTGAACCCCTTCTGCTCTGAGGCTCCAAAGGGAATAGGAGCAGAGGCTTTTGTTACGATGCAGCATCTCTAGATCTACAGAGAGTCCTCAAAAGGGCCAGGCTGAGCAGCTAGGACTCGCGTTATGGCAAAGATTACACCCTGACTGTCAAACATTTGGCAGGACTGTGACTTATCACAATCACTCCCACTGGGAAGTTTAGAGGCAGAGGGTGTCTAAGTGAAAGCCTGACTTTATCAGGAGGAGAAAGAGGGGAGTTTAGCCATCGACAGCAGCAGCTTGGTTTTGATTTTTTTTCTTCATTGTTAAATGGATGCATACACTGGAGACACTACAAAGGAATTTGCAAGTTTGTCAGGTTTCCCAGGAATGTCTCTGGCAGGTCTTTGCATGGAACATTTTCTGGAGACTGGAACACTTGCGCTCTGTATGCATATGTATATCCTGTAAGCTGGTAAGCTCCGCAAGCAGAGAAGGAATGTCACAGGCCTTTGGCCAGATCAGCCTTGGTACACACACAGATTTCACACTTCCCAGCCTGTTAGCCCTAGTTCTTCCCTTCTTCTGGCTGGCTGCTCCTGCAAATTCAAATATGTACATAAAATGAAGGTGTTTTAGTGTGACATGTGGTCAGCAAGCTGGCCTGGGTCACAAAAAGGTGGCCTCAGAAATACCTGTTTGTATTACATGGTTTCCTCAAGGAATCTGTAGTAGGGCTATTTTGTGCCACTATTCAGACAGTGAAAGTGTGTGAGAGATTTGTGGTTTGGGGTTTCCTTTGCCTCTTAAGGAAAGAGGCAGGTGATGTTTCCCACAGTGGGATGGCCTGTTGGATTGCACTATCTCAATGTGTTAAGGAAGGCCAGGCAGATGGGCTGTTTCCAATAGTCCTGGAAGACCTAGGTTCTCTGTTAGAGCAAGTCATGCTAGCCTGCCCTAGACCACAGATGTACGTGGGATCTCTGTGGTTAAGCCAAGAAAATGCAACATGAATATGTTGTTGCAGCATTTGGTCACAGTCATCTCTGAAGGCTGAAAGAAGGAAAATATAACTGGAAGAATGCAGAAAATATTTTTTTTAATGGCAAGTTGTTAGCTCGTCCCCTCTGTTCCTGGGAATATAAATATTTCACTGATCTCAAAAGCCTCAGGGGTATGTGTGTTTGAGGAAGGCTTGGCAGGTGAAAATGCAGTGACTACAGAAGCCAGGTAATGGAAGAAAAGAAACATTTTTTTTACAAGCTCTTGGATAAAGATTGCATTGCTGGATGGATGGGAAGTAATAAAACAGAAAATTAGGGATTGACTTGCAGGGTCTTGAAGGAGTCACCCTAAGCACACAGGAAAAAATAGATCAGAAGTCAAAGGAGAAGATATTACAAATGATGAGTCATTTTGCACATTTTCAGTTTTCTAGTGGAATGCTTCCTTCCTTGAGTTTGTGATATAGTGTCATCTTGTCCTGTCTGAGGCATCAAAACCTAAAGGTCCTGCTCTGGTCGTAAGGTAGAGGAGCAGTGATCTTATGTATGTCTTACCATGATTCCTGAGCAATCTTTCATTAAAGGAAAGATTTCTCAGTGAACTGTTGATGTTCATATATACCTTTGAAACTTGTTGTTAGGGTACATTATGCTGAAAACTTTTGTGGTGTTAGGGCTCCTCCTGTTTCAGACTGAATTTTTTTATCATATAGTAGGGTTTTTTGGAAGAGACAATAAAGTAGGCCTACGATGATTGCGTTCTTTTGGCATATCTTAGTCTTGTCTTTTGAAATACAGCTCAAACTCTGGATCCCTTTTCCTCGTCACCAGTCAGAAAGATCCAAATGGAAATGTAAGATGTGTGAACTGGAGAGGTTGTAAGTGTGGCTCCAAGTAAGAGAAATGGTCTTTAGACTTTGTAGACCTCCAGTCCCCAGTACTTTATAGGCAAGAGGATATACTGGCCTCTGGTAAAAAAACTACTGAAACTGCCTGATGGGGAGTGTGAAGTGAGCATTTTTTGTAGTGCGTTGCTTGCTCAGTCTCATAACACACTGACCAGTGAAACTCAGGATCTGCTCTTCAGGATGTTGGTAATGAAAATTTAAGTCACTTTTCCACTCTCTGCCAAAAGGGGCAGAGCAACAGTTTCTAGTGATGATGTGTCCCTGTTCACCCTGTTTGACTCCTGCAAATTAGCAAGAGAAACACTCAGGCTTTTAGGAGGCTTTTCCTGAATCTGTGGAGGCTGATCTGCAGCATTGATTGTAATTTTTTTAAATGTTTAAAAAAATTTTTGGCCATTGTTAACATTTGCTGCTTTAGCTTATTTGAAACATCAGACAAGATCAAAATGAAAATACTTTATTATAGAAAAAAAGTTCTTGAATATGATAATAGTAAATTATTGAGAGAATAGTATAATGCAGATCAGAAGTGTGAAAGATATTAGGTTCCTCTTTTGACTCTTGCTTGTGATTTCTTAGAAGTGCTATACAATGGGTCTTTGTCTGTAGGGTGCTATTCATTAGAAACAAATTCTAGCCTGGAATTTTCTTTTTTCCTATCCGTATTTGGAGATTTCATATTTCCTATTTTCCTAAATTATGAACAGATTAACAAAACCAAACCCCTCTACTCTTACACCTAGCATTTTCAGGTATCATTCTGTGTTGTGGCCTTGCTTTGAATATTAAATTTATTCAGAAATAAATTTCTCTGAATAAAGCAGCACTGTAAAGACCAATTCTTTTAAGCTTATGTGTCTCTGCTGTCAAGAAGGCAAGTGTATTGCAGTCATAAAATTACCTTGTAATGCTCAAAATTTAAAAAAAAAAAAATTTTTTTTTGAAATTATGCAGTAATTTGTGTTTTGGCTTATTAGCATTGTATCAAACTAAGTATAACAGTACATATATGTACTGTATTTAGCAATATGGCTGGGACAACCCACATGTTCTTCCCTCCCCTATTTCCTAATGTTAGGTAATAGAAGTACATCACGCTGGCTCTCCTTCTTCCATAAGAGCCTTTTGGGATTTACTATTCCATTGTGTTCTTCACTCAGCATGTTCTTTTCAGCTTGTGACCTTTTTGTTATACCCAGCAGTATAAAAATCGTGGCAAAACTTTATAAATCATCCTATCACAAGAAATATTAGCTCTGTATTATCTTGCCTTTTGCTGACTCCAAAGAGAATGTATTGATGGGAGGGGAGATATTTGAAAATAGGGATGCTTGAAGCATGCAGTGCAGCACACACAGGTCTCTTGCCATACTGTCAGTGTCACAAAAAATATTCTGAAGTCCCTCAGTGCTAGTGAAAAACAGGAATCTTACCTAGTAGGAGAGTTTGAACCCATCTTGATACAACTCAATGTGAAAAATTGAGTTGTATCAAGTTGTATCAAATTGAGTCTTTATTCTTGTAGATCCATACCAATAACCACCTTCTCTGTTGAGCCCCACTAGTCTGCCTTTCTTGGGTTTGGGTTTTTTTTTGGGGTGGGTTTGTATTTGTTTTGGTTTTCCTCTACCACAATTTCTGAAGCTACAAGCTGTTCTTCATGGAGATTTCAGTATCTGCTTTGGTCCAGATGCTACACTTGATCTTCTTTTAAGCCAAAATAACAATTGATCTGCTGCTATGGAGGAGTGTTTGCCTCCATAAAGAGATGAGTACAGTTTCCCTGGGTGCATGGGAGGGCTAGTGACTGTAAAATGATACCGCTGTGCTGTGCACAGATGTGTTGGGGTTCCACCAGCAATCCACCCAGGCAACATCCCAGCAAGCTACTTAGAGCAGCTGAAATGTCTCAGCGTGTGACACAGCAACCAGCGGTAACTCCCAACGGGGTGGGCTGGCTGCAGCTGATCCTTACACTCTTGTTCTCTCCCTCATTCCGAATCCTGTGCCTGCGTTTAATCCTGCTGTAGTTTAAACACCTGTCTATCTGGAATGTCTGAAATGGCCCTACTACCCATGCCAGGCTATTGGCTCACCTGCTTTGCTTAGAAAGACAGTTTTCAAATAAACACTGATACAGTATTAGAGACGAAAGCGTATCTCACTCATCGAGCAGGAGTGAGGTGGTAATTCATCAGACTAAATGGTTCTTGGTACTTGAGGAGGAGAGAAAATTGAATAAAATCATCTTCACACAGTGGATGTGTTAGCAAAGTTGTAATCACTGTTGCTGACAAGCTAAGAATTGTATATATCCTGTTTCATTTACCATGTTGGCCTCTCTGTTTGCCTCATTGGCCTTTCTTGCTTCTTTTCAGACAATAAACTATTTGTGGCTAGAAACTGTCATTGTTAGGTGTTTGTATAGTGCCTGGCACAATCAGAACTGAACTGAGTTCGAAGCTTTCTGTTATTGCAATGAAAATGCTTTCAAATTTTAATGAAATTCTACAGAAGACAAAAGCGTTTAAGGGTGAGGTAGGAGCACCAAAATGACACCTAATGCTGTTTTCCATGGGTAGTGCTGCCCATGACTAAGCTTGCCTGGTGCCTCACTCTAAGATCTTGTTCTAAGTTGCTTGTAATATTCTGAAACTTCATCCATTTGGACTCATGTTTTCTGTGCTTAATGTTCAGTTTTCAGGGCACTTCAGGCAAGGTGAAGTGTTCCAGCCAAAACCAAGGCTGGATAAAAAAAAACTCTGCATTTTAATATCTAGAGAACTTGTAAATCTCTGCATTTCCCATGCTTTGGAATAGCAGTTTGGAATTTAAAATTTTGTCCAAGCTTGATTGCACAGGAGCTATCTGAAAAGCTGCAGGTGGAATAAACTCAGCAGGACCTGCTAAGGCTTGTCAGGTTCCTGGAGGTTCCCTCCGCGCTGAGGATGCTAAACTGAATTTCTCTGTATTTACACTTCGACAGTACTGATGCTTAAGAGCCCATTCTCCTGTGTTCTCAGTGACCTGGTTTGTGCTGGGTGCCTGTCTGACTTGAATGCAGCATGAGTGGGAATCCTGCCAAGGTGTGGAGAACAGCTAGGACAAAGAGGTTGTGAAATTTAGACCTGGACATAATTAGGGAGAGGTCACTGAGAACCGTTTGGGTGAAAGGACAGCAATGGAAGGAATTGCAATGTGGTAAATGTGGTCTGATGAGGAGCCCACGTTCTGGGACTGGGTGAACAAAGGAGTTGGCAAATGAGCAGGCTGGGGAGTGGAATAAAACCAGAACCACTTGGATACAGGACGTGAGCAACTGGAAGAGGAACTAAGAACAAAAGCATGGGAAGACAGATGAAAAAGCTACTCCCATGGAAAGTTCCAGGCCTGGAACTGTGTGGCTCAGGGGCCAGAAGTAATGGAGAGGCCAGTGGTTGGAAGTCTATAAGAATGAAACTGGAGTGAGCAGGGTAAGGAGAATGACACCTGAAATGTGGAAGGTGGGATGGACTGGGTGAGAATAATGACACACAGACAAAGGAGCAAGAACAGGAAGGGACAGAGCTGAGAAGGGATGAGACGGAAGCGGTTGCTTTTGGAGAAGTGGGCAGAAGCCGAGTGTGTAACCACTGTAATTTAATCCTTTCCAGAACTTGCAGTAGGAGTTAAGATTTCTGAATTTACAAAATGCTTAGATGTCTTGTACTACAAAACGGCAGGAGGAGTGGCAACCTGCTGCGTTGCCAGTTGCAGTGTTGGTTCATGTTCGGTCAGGGGTTATGAAGTCTGCAGTCCTGCACGAGCCTATTGTAGGTGTGAGTGTTGTGTATTGCAATGGAGCTGGCACGTACTTGTTTGAGTAACTGCGCACAAACTCTGGTCAAAGAGCATTGTTAAGATCTCAAAGCTGGGAATTCACAAGCTATGCTTAAGTCACACTTAAGTGACTTCAAAAGCATTACCTTTGATATCTGGAGCAGATGCAAGGCTAGCTGTTAGACTTTTTGGTTTGTCCCCTGTGTCTCATTGGCTATACATCTTCCAGTTGCCACAGAAGCGAGCAGGGGCAATGCAGATAATTCTTGTTTGCCATCTGACCTTAATCTTGGTGCAGAACCAGGTCTGTTCTGTGTTTCTAAAAAGCAGCATGTGATCATGTAATTAAAAGCAGTCATAAACTTAATTCTGGCAGTGCCTGAGTTGGAATCTTAGCTTTGGAACCTTTGGAGTGTTTTGTAGCCTTCATAAAATGTTGTTGGTTTGGGGTGGTTTTTCTTTTTTTCCAAATATAAACTAGTACAGTGCTGTAGTAGATACTATTCTGTTACATTAGACCCTCTTCAATAAACCAACAGTTAGTGACTGCTTGCAGAGTTTTTGCTCTTTCAAGAAGATAAGCAGTGCAAGAGGATGCTCAGGGAAAGAAACAATGGAATAAATTTTATGTGCTTAAAAAGACGTAGATCATTTCTCTAGAGCTTGATATAACAAACATACACCTAACACTATTTTACACTATCATTAACTAGTGTATTTACTTGTCTGAACAGTTTGGAAGTGATTGGGTGAGAAGTTTTTAATGTGTGGTAGAATTTGGTTTAGAATTTTATATCTGAGGTGGGTACGCTGTTGGGGTGTATCTGTACATGTGTACAGAGAGGGGGTAGAGAGAGGACAGGAGGACAGATGCATATGGCTAGCGTAGTGACACGGCTTATGATGACTAGGCAGACACTCTGGTCTCTGCTCAGTGTAATATGAGCTTCTACCTTTTGACGAGTGCATGTAGAGTAATTTTTCACATGACAGGGACTTGCTGTTGCTTTATTACTTCGGGATTTTTGTCCTTTTCCTCCTTTGTTCTGCGAATGGAAGGGTTGTAGTTTTAATGCTGGTACTTCAATTCATGTCAAGCATGGCGGCTGTTGGTGTCATCTCTCCCGCTGCTTTATGCAATTAGCACAGTTTTTCTGCATCTGTAGGCTTCCCTTCTCTACCAGTCTCACTTCCCTCAGTACTAACTCTATCCTGTTTACCTAGTGGCACCCTTTGCTCTTTTCTTGGCTTTTAATTATATCTAATGTCTTTTTTTTTTCCTCTAGTTAAGAAACATGAACTTGGCCAGTGGAACTATAAGCAAGGAGAATGCAGCCACCTCACAGAGTTACCGGTCACCACTCAACAGAAGAGGGTCATTGTGGGCTGCTCGGTCAGACACTCATATGGTTGACAAAAGATCTGTCTCTTCAGCAGTCAGGTAAGTTAAAATTGCTGCTGCAGCTTTTTCAAGAGGAATGCGATGCACTCAGGAGCTCGTTCATAACTTGTGTTTGGCTTCTTGCTTAGCAGATAACATCTAAGGGCCTAGTGCTGGTTCTTCTCAGAACTATCCTTGAAACTAGGCCTATGAAAATAGAGCTATGTTCCCAGAGCTGGCAGGTTCATGGTGAAATGAGGGCATGGATGAACATGTGGAATGAAAGGGAAATGTCTGTTTCTCTTTGATGGTTTCTCATCACTGCAGCTGTAAGTTTAGGTTTGCTGGTGTTGAGACGTGCAGAATGCAAACTCATACCTGATACTGCAAAAGTCTCCACTGAGGCCTCATCTTCATGCTTTTTCCTTGAATATCAAGTTCTGATTGTTCAGAGAGCAGCGTCTTTTAGTGTTCATAAAAGTTTCGTTTTCATATGGCTTCTTTATGCTTTTTAATTTTGGACATTGGAATTTTTATTTATGGCTGATGTACTCATGGAACTCAGGGCAGAGGACACTGATTCTGCAGTAAAACCATTCTTCCTGTGATTGAAAGAGCAGCATGATTTACCTCAAGGGTTCTGAGTCTTGGAAGCTAGAAGCAAGGCGAGCTTGCTGCAATAGACTAGGCTGAATACAGGCCCAGAACTGCTGGAGATTTGAGCTCTTCCTTTGCCACTTTGGTAAATATTATTTATTCTTTTGCCTAAGCCTTCATTTTTGTCTGTTAAAATAGAATGAGGCAGAGCTTCTCCAACACATGCGTTTAGGACTGGAAAGCACCCTATACTAATTCTTGTCATTGGTGCCTGAATGCTACTGGAAAAGGGAAGGAGATGAGAGGCAGATACACAATGCAGAAGACATTTGACCCGGGTGGTCATCCTTTCCCAAATGGGTCCTTCAATAGGAGGGTTGGAATGGGATTTGGAAAGCTCAAGTAAAATTGTTCTTATTTCATCAGTCACTGCTTTTCATCCTGCCTAAAGAAGAGGAATGTGAGAAATGAATTCCTGGCCTGTTTCTGTTCCAGCACAATGTTTGCCTCTGGGGTTTAAAATTATTGAGAGAGGTGGTGGTGATTCTGCTCTTGGAGTCCAGCCAGGCGAGCTATTACCTAATCCAAATAAAGAACCTATCCGACAGGTGCAAACTGCCTTCCCCTCCTACATAGCTTGAGAGAGCAGCAGAGTGCAGGCTGTCCTTCCTCAGCTCTGCTTGGACTCGGACGTAGCTGGAAAAGGATTACTCATGGTCAGAATCTTCAGTTGCAGAGCTTTGCGGTAGTCACTGTAATTACCAAGTTGCTCTGAAACCATTTCAGTTCTGTGTTACCTGTAGATCTGAAAACCCACCATTTAATGCTCAGGACTCCACTCTGAATGACTTCCAGGGCTGTGCCTCATGTAGCATTGTATGCATAGTTTAATGTCTTTAGAAATTGTGATTGATTTTATACAGCAATACAAAAGTGCTTCAGAATTGCCTGGCCACAGCTGGTGTAAGATTCCATCTTCAAACCTTGTATGAAGCATTTGGTCTTTCAGTACTTCAGTTGCTCTGGTTTTATCCTCAGAGCGAGACAGAAAGATGTCTTAAGACCATTTATTAAGTTACTTTATCTTCATATCTGCTTATATCAAAGGCCAGAGTACTGGGAGTTAAGAGTTTTATGTAAATGTGGAAATGAAAAAAAGGGATTCTTGAGGCAGTGCTGGATTACTTGGGCTGTGAACATTTATTTAATGAGAGCATTGCAAAAGGAATATCAAGGTGACGGTATATGCAGATGGCTATCTTGTATTGTAAATGCCTTTTTTGCTATTTGATCTCTTACACTGGAGCAAGCAGTTCATAGAGGGTTATCTGATGGGTGTCAGCCTGTGCTCAGTGCCGGATCACTGTTTGAAGAAAAGCTTCCTGTTTTGTTCCATTAAGGTTCTGGACTATCAGTTGTAGAATTCGGCAAGGATGGAAATATTTTGTAAATGGGTCTCTTATCTGGCTTGCACTTGGCTCCAGTTCAAACATCTGCCTCTGAAATTCAGTCCTTAGAGTTTTTGTATGGCTCTGTGGTAAATCTAAACCATTTTAGTGCTGCTGAGGTTTGTTTGAAAATTTTGTTTTGATGCTTGCAAACCATAGGATTCAGGCTATTCTTACTGACAGATCTTCCTCCTCTTTAATTCCCACTCTCCCAGTACTGACTTATCTAAATGTATCTCAAAAGAAGTTCTCCTTTTGTTGAATTCTTTTGGCTGTATGAGATGAGGTGCCGAACAAGTAGTCTGCTCACCAAAAAACAAAGGAGATCTTGAGTTTGTAATAGAGACAGAGAACAGTTCTAGGTATGTTGAAATGTTATTTTATAAATCTACACTGCTCTGCTTTTTGACTTTTTGGGTTTTTTGGGGGCACTTTCTATAAGCATTGGTGCTATTCCTACTCAAATGATGGTTTAGGCTTTCCGCGTGCTCAAGACTAAAAAGTCTGCACAAGAGGGCTACACATGAGGAGAGGTGTTCCAAGTTGTACACGGGCTTACTTCTGTAACGTGGCTGTCAGCCTCTGCCACCTTTGCTGCAGCACTGCCTTTGTTGCCCTCTGTAGCTTACTGAGGCTACAACAAATCTCCTCTCTCCTTTAACCCTAGTCCTGCCTCAGTGCCCTATTTCAGTTCTCAGCTTCTCACTCTGTCCATCAGGCAGGATTGTCACCCATTCACATTCTGCAGTAAAGCCACCAAACATGGTTACATGTTTTGTAGTAGAATTGTTTAAGACTCCCATGAATAATTTTTATCACAACTTTAGTAATGTGGTCTAAGGATGACAAATATGAAAGTGATTCCTTGTTATCCGGTGAAACTACTTTCCAGTCACTGAAGCCAGGACCTTACTAGAACTGCTGTCTCTGGAAAGCATTCTCAGTTGCATAATAAAGGTAAAAAATCAAGTGTTCTGTTGATTCAGAACCTAAACTAACTTTCAAGTACCTGTTCACAAATCATCACAGAATGGTTTGGGTTGGAAGGGACCTTAAAGACCATCTAGTTCCAACCCCCCTGCCATGGGCAGCGAC
>NW_010235388.1:23178-38324 GCF_000690775.1 Eurypyga helias
GAAAACACCCCCACTCTCACAGCCTGTCCCCACAGCAGAGGTGCTCCAGCCCTCTGAGCATCTTCGTGACCTCCTCTGGACTTGTTCCAACCGGTCAATAACCTTCTGATATTGGAGGACCCAGAGCTGGACACAGCACTCCAGGTGGGGTCTCATGAGAGCAGAGTAGAGGAGGAGAATCCCCTCCCTCGAAGCTGGTCGTGCTTCTCTTGATGCAGCCCAGAAAGCCACCTGTATCTGGGCTGTAAGCACATATTGCCAGGTCGTGTTGAGCTGCTCTTCAACCAACACCCCTGAGTCCTTCTCCTCAGGGCTGCTCTCAAGCCATTCTCCAGCCATTCACCTTCTGCAGGCAGGGCTTCTGGCACTGGAATCTGCAGCTGCTTAGTCACTTTCTTTTCCTTTTCCTTTTTTCCTTTTCCTTTTTTCCTTTTCCTTTTCTCCTTTTCCTTTTTTCCTTTTTTTCTTTTCCTCTTTTCCTTTTTTCCTTTTTTCCTTTTCCTCTTTTCCTTTTTTCCTTTTTTCCTTTTCCTCTTTTCCTTTTTTCCTTTTTTCCTTTTCCTCTTTTCCTTTTTTCCTTTTTTCCTTTTCCTCTTTTCCTTTTTTCCTTTTTTCCTTTTCCTCTTTTCCTTTTTTCCTTTTTTCCTTTTCCTCTTTTCCTTTTTTCCTTTTTTCCTTTTCCTCTTTTCCTTTTTTCCTTTTTTCCTTTTTTCCTTTTCCTTTTTTCCTTTTCCTTTTTTCCTTTTCCTTTTTTCCTTTTCCTTTTTTCCTTTTCGACAGTGGATTTCTCCTCAGAGAATAGTTTGGGCTCAGCAGGTCACTTAATCTCCAAGACCTGGACCAAAGCTAATGAGAGAGATTTCTTTCTAACTGGTACAGGTTTCTGTGTTTTCAGTGGGCACCTTGGATTCAGCGGCAGCCATCCTTGCTTGGGTACATCTTTTAGAACTCATATGGACTGTCAGTTGGCAAGAATTCGGCAGTGATATGGTCAGTGTTTTCTCAGACCTCTGTTCTATTAGTTTCTTGTTCTTTCATAACATCTTTCGGAAACCAAAAGACAATGCTAACCCAGCTCTTCCAAAGTATTCAGCATACTTTGTCCTTGGATCTTCTGACAGATTTCTCTACCCTGGCTATGGGAGGCAGGCGAGCAAGCTTCCTTGTCATCAATCCGAGGGTAGAATGGCAGACAAATTAGACCAGACAGCCAGGGAGGGTTACTACACTCAGAAACAAGGGGTTCTCCTCTTCTGACTGACATCCCAGAAATGCTTCTTAGCTCATTATTTCAGCCAAGGTGCTCAGATTCATTGAGAAATGCTGTTTTGTTGGCAAGCTGTCTAATTTGGGTTAAATTGTATAAACCCAGACTTCTTCAATTTTCTGATCTAAGGGTTTCTAAGTTTAGTTTGCTCTGTTGTCATTTTTCAGTGGTAGTAACAGCGGCAGCTGCTCAGGGCTTCCTGGGCTCAGTGCACATACGTGCCATATGTCCAGGTTCCCAAACAAGCTCTGCTTTGTGTATTTGCGTTTTTATTTTTCCTTGCCTGGAAGTGTCGAATGAGTTGGAAAGCTAGAAGATGCCCCCTAGACATTTGGCATCTCAGGCTTTCAGGAACCCCAAACAGTAATGCCTCGTGACTGGAAACGTCTGATGTGCAGTAAGCCTGCAGCTTTTTGAAGAAATCTTCCTTAGCCTCAACTGGGTAGTGGATACTTCACATCCTCCTTCCCCACCTAGTGCCTACTACTGCTTCATGCCGGTTTCATTTACTGCTAGGGGTACACGTACTACAGGTTCTAGGTTTCAGATGTTGTTCTCTGATCGTATGATGTATATGTCCTTTGGACTTGTGAGGATGCAGAAGTGCCTCTGATCTCATTTGAGAGTTTGTTCTGTGCTGGTGTAAGTGGCTTCTCTATTTCAACTGAAACGGAGTTTTGCCACAAAGACTCCAGACGACTATCAGTGGCTAATTGTGGTTCACCGGTCTTGATCCTTTGTGTCAAAGGGGCAGTTTGCTGTGGTTGATATAAAAGGAAGGTGAAAGTGGCTTCATTGTTTCCTCAGATTTTATTTTAAATTTTGAAGTTGTGGAATGTAAAATAAGAAATCCAGCTTGGACCCTGAGTAGAGAGGCTCTGAAGAGCTGTGAGAAGAGCAATACTGGAATAGCCAAGTGATGTGCTAATGTGCAAGGTGATTCTCACAGTGATAGAAGGGTGAGCAGGTGATGGCAAGTCCTGCATTTCTGCAAGAGTCATGGGCTTTAGTGTGGCAGAAGCAGCATGGATGTTGCACCAGGGGCTGTGGGAAAGAGCTAACTACATATGGGCTTGCAGCTGGAAGTAAGAAGGAAAGAATTCCCAGGGTGTTGGCAGCCAATGCTGAGTTTTTATAAGAATATATCTATTTATCTTTGTTACATATGTGTTGCCTTGTAATTCTGCATCTTAAGGGTTGACAGTGACTTTATTCTCTTCCAAATCTTTTGTTTCCAGCTCCCTGCAGTCTCTTGCAAGGCAGAGGCTGCCCAACTGCTGTCCTGTACTGCCTTAGCCAAGTGGTCAGAGCCTGTTTGCACAGCATCTAGGTCCAAGCTGATTTGGAGATTGTGCTGCACTGATGCCTCTGGAGGAAATGAAGGGAGAAAGCAGCAGGCACTGTGGGCTACACAATAGGCCTTCAGTTTGGTCTGAGCAAACTGTGTTGACCTTAACACCTCCCTAGCTAAGCAGCACAGCAGTGCCAGAGCAGCAGCAGACCAACAGCACTGAGTCCAGTACTGTGCTGGCATAGCCACGCGTCTGTCCCTTGCTCCTCTTACCATTTTTCCTCTTCTCTTTTCCTTAATGCCTAAATTAATTCAATATCTTTATTTGAGGTAGAGGAGTAATTGAAAGTGGGTACAGCGATTTTTCTGTGACCGATCCCCTGCCTGCATCTCCTCAGCACCTCAGTCATGCTGATTCTGCCTGTGGTCCTTGAGAGGCAGCGTTTCAGAGAGCCACGAATTTGGGGTTTGCTCTTACCTTCTGCTCAGAGAACATTTGAGGAGGGAGGGCAAAAAATAGAAGTACTGTCTGGGTAGCTGTATGTTCTTGCAACTCATCCCGTCTCCAGTTTGTGCATGTTCTTTCTCTACCCATGCATATTTGTGCCTGTAAGAGTCTCCCCCTGCCCCAGCAACCTCTTACCTTTTTTTTTTTTTGGTACACATCTCCCAGGGTCCCTGGTGACAACTTGTTAACTGTGGAAGTGAATTGGCTGACTTAAACTACATAAATACATGACTTGCCTCAGATTTTTTTTTTTAATCCTATATATATTTCGGTCACACTAAAGAAACTTGTGATGGCAGGTCCAATTACTCTCCATCCTGCTCGGAAATCTCCCTGAGCCTGAGCACCATGGGTTGGCACAATCCTGAAGGATCCCTGCTTCCCACAGCTAGGCCTTGGCTCTGTCTGTCTGGAGCCTCCGGGAGAGGAAAGGCGGAAAGCTCGTGACTTGCCCAGACAGTCTGAGGCCTGGCCCTGCAGCCTCGGCTCCCCAGACGCTGTTGAGTCGGACTTGGCTGGCAGCCGCCGCGCTGTTACTTTTCCGAGGTAATAAGTGAGATTAATCGCAGGACCCTTTCCAGAGGCGAAGGGGGTTTGGGCCGCATGCAGGGAGACCTTAGGAGCCAGTGCTGGGGCTGTGAGCTGGAGGCGAGAGCTGGGGCCTCGTAGCAGGGCAGAGCGGCGCACCGGTGGGCTTGTGTGAGTGTGGCCTCCCCATGCAGATCCTTCTGGGAGTCTTTGCTGGAGCTGTAGCCTGGGGCCTCCCTTGGACTGGCTCTAGCCAAGCACAGGGGACGCGTCTGCATTACCTGTGTCTGCTGGGCAATTATGGTTTTTGCAAATGGCTCTTGAAATTTGAGGGTGGGCAGGTTTCTCTTTGCATGACTTCCTTTCAGAGAAGATAGGATCTTTCACATTATTCCCAGCAAGCAGCCCATGTTGGTAGGTGGAGGGAAGTGATAGGGGCTTCATACCTTCCCCCAAGCCAATACTGTATAATGGTTTTTGGATGTTCTCATTTCAGCTGCCTCCACAAACTGTCCTTACCTAAAGTAAACTTAGGGTTGGCCATCCTGGACTGGGCTGCTAATCTGTCCAGTTCTTCCATCCTGTGCTCCGGAGCAACTGCCACCTCCATCTTCAGTAGAGGCACAGAGAATGTTCTGACGGGCAGCAATGGGGGGAAGCTTGCTTTTGCCCTCCAACTGTTAACAGCTGGCTGGTAGTTCTCACAATACTTTCTGTTCTACATTGTCTACTGTGGTAGTTGTTGTTAATCATGTATTTTTACTTTCTGGAAAAACCGTAGTCTCATTGAGCTGTAGAGGTGAGTTCCCCAGGTGAATTACATATGCAAAAGTTTCCTCATTTACTTTTTTCCCAAATTTGCCGAAAGTCTCTGCACCCTTATTACACGAAGGCAAACAGAAATGCTTGATTTATTTTCTGCACTATTTATTCTCCATGTTTCTATCATCTCCCTTCTTATTTGTCTCTCTTAAACTAAACAGACCCATTCTTTTCAAGTTCTAAATGGAAATCTTCCCAGCCCTCTAATAATTGTCTGGCTGTCTTTATAGAGATGACAAGAAATGAAAACAGTGCATCAAGTAGGAGTAAAGCATTGGTTTTATGTAAGTAAAACTATGGTATCTTTATTTTCTAGCTCATAACTTAAATATACTAGTATCTTGCTGGCTTCTGACCATGCTAAACACTGAATTTTTTACTGTTATGCAGTCATTTCTCTTTGGTTATTGCAGTAAATGTAAAACTGAGGAACAAGTATAGGCAGTCCGTGCTGGTAGAATAATTTTTTTTCCTTTCCCCTCCCCCCCCTTTCTTCACCAGTGAACTCTCCTCATCCTGCTTTCAGCTGTCACCAGTGGATTTTGTTGGCTGTGACAGAATTTTAATTCAATATAGAACAAGTTGAAATCTTCTAGTGCCTTGCACTACTTGACTTATAACCTCCCCCCAGCCATCCCAGATCTTAGATGTCTTTAAAATGCTCTGTGTAGGTTCTAGATATTTCATGTTGCAAAGCGGCCTTTCATCTGAAGTTACTTAAACCTTGCAATCACCATTAAAATAGTTGCTTTCCAGAGTGGTATTCAGAGGGTTAATGTGGCTTCAGTGGTGCTTCTGGGGGAGATGGACTCTGCTGCTTACAGCCTTCTAGGAATGAGGGGACCCTGTGGTCTGGTGCTCTAACGGAGCAGCACTGGCCACAGCAGTCTTTCTCTCTAGAGGAGCTCTGAAAGGGTTACGTGGGAGCCTTGGCTGTTTCTTTGAGCTATTTGGAAAGGACGGGCCTCAGACAGCTTGGCAGGAACCTGGGGCCCTGTTTTTTCCAGCCCAACCCTTCCTTCTGCACAGAGCTGTCAGGGAATCCCACGAATGTCTGGTTTCTCCCCTTTTACTAATTTTTTTATCCAATATTTTTATCCATCCCTGGCTCTTCCCCTCACAAAGACCTCAAGTTTTGTCTGTTGATTGATCTTGCAGGTAGGGAGGCAGAAACGAAAGCTGTGCTACGATGCCGTCCTGTTGGAACTTGTTCACGGCTGTGCAGCTGAGAAGGGCATTGGGAAGTTTCCCAGAAGAGTGTCCTTTCTGGCATTGATCTTAGGGCAGGTCCATCTGGCCTAAGAACAGAGGGATTGAATGGGCCCATCTTTGAACTGTGCTATTCCTGTGGGTCACAGCAAGGCACTTTGAAATCTCAGAGCTGCATGTTCTGTATCCTTCCTCCCAGACACACAACAGAATGCTGCTTTGTAAAAATGGAAATCCCCTTCGTAAGCCAGGCTTGTGAAGGACAAGGCAGGTTAGTGACTTTTCCTTTGTTTGCCTCATGCTCTCCAGGGCTGCCCTGAAGTTGAACTCGGTGTGAGTATTTTGGAGATTTCCAGGTCTGCCCTATACCTTTTCACTTCCAGAAAATGGAGGTGTCTGGAGGGTCAGGTTAGGAAAGGAGTTTGGTTGCTGGTGAGAGCAAAGGTCTTGAATAAGCTTTGTTAAAGGCATTGGTGGTGTACAGCTGAGAAAGAAATTGAATTAGGATTAACTTGCTATCTCAGTAAGCCTGTCAGATGTCGGGAGCAGGGTGTGATCTGAGATCCATGTGGAAAGCCTTTCCAGAAGGCAGCTCTCACGTGGGGCAGTCCCTGGACAACTCTCTGAAGTCAGCAGCCAAAGGGCCTGGAGTCGAGCTCACATGAGTCAAGGGTTTCAGTGACCCTCAAGTGCCAGAGCAGGAGGTAGCAGAAGGGGTCAAAGGGTTTTCCTTC
This sequence comes from Eurypyga helias, assembly GCF_000690775.1. Classification (NCBI taxonomy): domain Eukaryota; kingdom Metazoa; phylum Chordata; class Aves; order Eurypygiformes; family Eurypygidae; genus Eurypyga; species Eurypyga helias. The sequence continues at coordinate 29,538 of NW_010235388.1, forward strand.
CTGCTGGGCTTTGTTTTGGGTCTACTTTTCATTGGTGGTAAAGTTTCCACCACCAGTGAATGTTCACATTTTCCATCCAGCTCCAACTTGTACTTCAGCTTGGTTTGCTCAGGATGAGCATGGTGCTCTTTCTGGTGTTTTCTCCTCTGATGTAAATGGGAAGTCCCTGCCAAAAGCACAGAGAAACCCCTTTCATATCCCTGAAAGTGTTAGTCAGCCTTTCCTATGAAGATCTTGCTTTGTCACCTAATTTTCCCCACCTTTCAGACTCGGGGAGTTTTGTAGCTGACACGAGCCTGTGAATTGTATGCTGTTGGCTCCATGAACAGCCTGTTATTCTCCAGGGCTTCTCTGGGCTGCAGGTATCAAGCAGCAGCTGTTTGTGAGCCATGCAGGGCTCCAGCATTTAACAAAAACCTCTTCTTTTTTTGTTTTGTTTTGGTTTTTTTTCCCCTTTTTCAAAAGTGTAAAAAAAGGCAGGAAGTATTTCAGCTTCCCTATGCATGTGGTGACAGGTTTGCTTGGTGATCCTTTTCGCTAGCATATAGGTTTTTGAAGTGCACGTATATTGTGTAATCTGAAGAGGATGGGGCAACCAGAACTCCACTGTGGAATGCCAGCTTTCTGTTTAAGGAATAGTGTGAATTATAATAATGAGTAACACTTGTGGTTAGTAGTACTTTCTTAGTCTTTACCCAACACTGTATGCTATCAGCCAGTGAGTAGCTTGACGAAAATGCTCTGGGTTAGAGAACTTGGTTGTAAAGGACCAAGAAAGCTGGATTGCTCAGAACCAGTGCTAATTCCAAAGATGAAGTGCACTGTTAAAGGTAGGCTCTGCAGTGTTAGGATGGAAATACTGACTTAGCCAGAGCCCTTTATCACCAGCGGTTATTTCTAGGGTTTCATTCTGGAGCAAGAGTTGAAAGATAGATATCCTCTTTAAAAAAAAAAAAAAGGCAAAAAAGCTAGGTAGTGCTTAAAGATACTGCAGTTCCCAGGCACTCTCCTGATGCACTCACTGAACTTTTATTAAAATTTCTCATCCAATTACTGTCCACAGCAAACCAGGGGGGGAGAGGCCACGGCAGCCTGCCTGATCCAAGTCTTCTGAAAACTGGCCTTGAGACATCAACCTTTAGTAAAAGGAATTTCAAAGTGAGAACCTTATCAAAGACACTGTTTATATTCCAGCTTCTGGTATCCATGATGTTGCATGGCTTCTTTGCTTGAATTTTGGATTGCATCTGGCTCAGTCAATGTCTTCCACTGCCCTTTCTGCTAATCTGGCACATGGGACTTGACCAAAAAGTTAGTCTAAGATGATTGTTATCTGCACAGTGCTTGGCAGCTGTCTGTCAGGGATGGTTAGACTGGGCAAGAGTCACCCTTTGGAGCAAAAGAGTTGTGGCTTATGTGGTCTTAACATTTTGTATGCATAAAGAATTCTTTATTTGCTTGCTTCTGGACAAAAAAAATTACAATTTTCTCTGTGAAGAATGTAGCCAAGTTGGGCTGTGAACGTCTATGGTGTTGAAAATGGTTTTCTTCAAAATTCATCTCAGAACAGTTTCAGAACCTAGCTCAGCACTAGGTGAAGAGAAGGAAACCTCAAGTCTGGACCATCTGTTTCTTTTTCAATACTGGGATAAAGATGCTCATGAGTAAAGAGGTGTCAGCCTCTGCACTTAGCATTTTGAAAAGCTGCAGATACTGAGACTTGCAATCAAGTGGTAGCAGTAGAGTGTAGGTCCGCAAGGAGGTATGTCTTACTAAGGAAGGCTTGGCATTCCTAGAAACTGAACTTTCAGATCCGCATCTATTTTTACAACTAATACAGCATTTTCAGGGATTTTTCTTTTATGAGATTTTAGCCACAGAACAGCGAAAATGGAATAATATTCTTTATATTAGTTAGAAGCTGAGGTTTGACACCTGTGTTGGTCTTTCATGGTACCGATGAGTAAATATCTGGTATTTATGGGTTCTGTCACTTATGAACAATAATTCTGAATTTCAAATGAGAACTTTCCAGTACTCATTAAAGACAACATTTCTGCTTACAGTGTCGTGACTTCTATTTCCTATGGTTGTTTCCTAAAAGATCTCAAACTGTGGTGTTAGAAAAAGCTTGAAATAACTCGTTCTGTTCAATAAATTTCTGATCTCAGCTCCAGTAGAAGGCACCTTGGGGGTAAGATTCTTTGACAGTCTCATGATGCTAAAGGTTTTTGCTTCTCTGTAAGTATCTTCTGGTGGATGATAATTTGGACAGCAGTTAAGGGCTTTCCAACTCAGGCAGTCAACATGGCAAAGAGAAGACAATTTTATCTGTTGTGGAGGAGTCAACAAGGAAAATAGTTTGTGTAGGAGATCTAAGCAAAAGCTCTTGAAATTCTCAGAGAACCCAAAAAGTGATTCTTCAGAGTCTGTGCTGTTCTTAAGATGAGATGTGTTGATAAACACATCTCTTAATTAGAAAGAACTGCATATAATATCTCCAGGATATTCTCCAAGAGAGTGAGGTTTTGGTTCTTCCTTACAGCGATCCCCCTAGCCTTCTGTTTTTAAAATTCCTTACCAAAAAGAAAAAAATCAAGAAAGTTTAGAGCTTATCCCTTGTGAACAGTTCCAACAAAGGCTGCCTATTCAGATTTTTTGGAACAGTTGCTTTTCATAGAGTTTGGTTTTGAATATTGAGAACCTGCTAATCTTTCTTCAAATTTGAAAACCCTCAGGAAGGAGCTGTGTTTTAAGGTGGAATTAATTTCATTAAAAATCCACAGGAGCAATAACTTTCTCTGTTATCTATTAAAGCTCACAAATATTTTAATTTATATAAATAAATGCATATAATAAATTTTAAAGTTTTTTATTAAATAACTTAGGTACTGGTAAAATAATTTTGAAAGCCCACTTTTAAGAATTGGATTATTCTGGTGTATTTCAGGAAACTTGGATCCAGTCCATTTTTAGTCATTTAAATATTTTGTCCTTCTGTTTAGAACACTGTGTGCATAACTGATTTTTATGTTTTTCAAAGGTCAGAGTCCCATTTTCATTTGTTTCTGAAATTCCATTTTCCTGCTGCTGACGCTAACCTAGAGCATTTAAATATGTTAGTATCCTCTACTATCTGTTTAAAGAGAACAGAAGTGATGCACGAATTTCTAGGTGGTTTTGAGGCACAGGGGACAGAACATGATTCATGTAGTACAGTGGTTTTCCTTACTGGTATTTTCTGAGCAGAACAAATTCTTTGTTAACATCTTATGGCCTCTAAAGCACTGCAGAACCTAATGCAGTGTAGGCATTAGGCCTGTGCTACTGAGGAGCACTTCTGTGAAAGGAGAGAGAGGGAACTGTGGTGCTGGGTATTTTGTTGTTGGCATGTCTGTCTCTGAAATTATCTAAATTCTGTAAATTCACAGATAGTGGGTTTGCTTGTTGCTACAGAATGCATGGTTGTTTGCATCTTGTTTATCAAAATCTCACTCTGGTGTTTATGGTGTATATTGTTAGGTAGCAAAACTAGGTAACAACTCCTTGTTTCATGTTTCTTTCTAATGTCTGTTATCCAGGTAGAGAGCTTGCTTACTGTCTTACACCCCAGCTAGTCTCCCGAGAGCCGCAAACACAGTACACAGCATGAAGGTTAACCTCCCTGCAAGTGTTACTGTGTTCAGCTCAAGCCGTCTGGAGCCCATGTTGGGCCTCTTGTCTTCACTACAGACTCATTTTCTCTGAAAGGTACCAGTGGGTGGCCTTTGTGAGAGAAGTCTGCTCTGTTCAGAACATTTGTCAAAACATCACAAAAAGCATCAAGTATAAAGAAGTGCCATATAATGGAGATTTCTTGATGGGACACTGGACATTATTGTTATTGTCCTCTCTTGATGTGCCTTATCTATGCTAGGAGGGGACTCTTGAAAGGACATTATTCTAATAAGTGGTTGGGATATTTTAGTCTGCCCTTATAAGGGTTTAGCATCTGCAGCTGGATCTTTGATGTGTTCATGCTTAGCATTACATGCAGTCACTTGGTGAAATTCCTGAGGTAGTGATTCCATGGTTCCCATCTGTGTTCCTGAGTCTGGGAGCTTCTGACTAATTATACAATTTTCTCTGTATGCTGTAGGAAACAATTCCATTTTGGCTCTAGAAAAAGGGATTGGGTTGGACTGGAATATAGGATTGCATAACCTTTTTTTCATCTTTAACCACAAATTCCTATGAAAGCTATTGCACTTCCTCTGAAGATACCTGCTCTTGGCTTTTGGTTTCCAGAGTCATTAGAAATATTCAACACCCATATACAGCACAGAAGACATAGCAATTGAAAGGCCTACCCAAAATCAGTCATTAAGGAATCTAGCCAAGTTACATCCCTAAGGAAACAGCACCATCCCTAGATCCCCATTCTTCTCAAACCCTGGCAGGAAAAGATGAATATAGTATGCAGTTCGGATATAGTACAAAGAGCTGGCACAACTACATCATAGGCTCTTCTGTCCATACTGGAGGAGGAAGCATCCCAAATATGGGTGCCTGTTCAAATGGACAGGATCTAAAAAGTTTTTTTCTAGGTGCTGCAAACAAAACCAGTGCTTACAGTCCCTTCTTCCCTGCCTGCAGCTGTGGGCAGAGGCAGAAATCTCACAAGCTCTAGATGATCCAAGTAAGTTTTGTGCAACTTGAGCATCCTTTGCAGACAGGGTCTGACAGAGTGGGATCTTTTCAACAAATCCTAGACAAGTCTGGCAACTGCCTTTTAGAATGTGCCAGCTCTTTGTACTATACAGTATAATTATCTGAACATCCTTTTACTCATCTTCCTCTAATGACAGACTTTGTCTGTCATCAGATTGAGCAGTTTCCTGAAAAAAGATACCATCGACCCAGTTTACTGAGGTAAGCCTGGCCCTATTCTGTAGTTTCAGAGGCGCAATCACAAATTCCCAGCTCCCCGTGCTTCATTGTGGTCTGTCAGCTGCCCTGCTTGGTCAGCACGTGCGTCTCGTCCCTCTTTGCCCAGCAGGCAGCGACTGAGTGATGTGGGGCGCTCCCACAGTTTTCCACTCCACCACCTGCTTTGGAAGTGGCTGTAGAACTGCCAAACATGCTGAAGTGGTTAAGTGTACCAGCTCCTAAAGAAGCTGAAGGGGAGAAGTGGTTCTTGCCTGATGGATTTTCAAAGGGAACTGGGACTTTGAAGTTCTGTTTCAGCAGCTGCCAGGTATGCTGCCTCAGCCCCATGCAGCACTTCTACCCCCAGCCTTCATGTGTTGCGTTCTTCTTTACAGTGCCAGCATAGAGAGAGGGAAATAAAAGAAAATTAATTAAACTGAAGGCGTGGGCTTCAGCAATAGTGTTGCCTTATTGTATTTTACCCTTTGAGTTATAGTGCCTTGTGCTACATGTCAGTGAGGCACCTTGCACTTGCTTGGGCCTATTAGAGTAATAAATTTATTTCACTTTGGTTTTCTTTGCTTTGTAATTACTGCTTCCTCACCTCTCCTGCTTTATGTCCCTTCCCAAAATAATCGTAGTCATTTTAATCTTTTGTTCTGTAATAGCCATATAAAATAGGCAGAGATTTACATCCGTGATGCCCCAGAACTCCTTGCTGAGACTAGACGGGCCAGATTATCTTTCCAATAAGGGAAGAGAGAGACAGAGAAATGTGGTGGCTAAACCAAGGCTTCATATAAAGTCTTTGTTAAAGCAGGAACAGGCACCACTCACTGCTGTATCTGCTGAGCTTCCCCTTTACTCAACTCTGCCAGAAACAAGATGCTGTAACTCAGTTTATTCCACTGTATACTGAACTTCTTTATGATAATGTGAACTACTCCATGATTTTTCTTGTTGAAACATTAGGTTACTGGAAATGCTGCAGACTAAGCTCTCTTTTCAGGCGAAGAGGCAGATAAATCCCAATAGAAGGTGGGAATTTATGGAACAACCTTAGGAGTGGAATGGGGGACTGTATTTTGTATAGCTTAAAACAAAAGTCCAGCAAGGAGCCCAAGTTATCATAAACTGAAATAGTCTCTTCTGGCAAGGTAACAGGCTTCTGTGGTATTAATCCTTGGAGGACAGAGTGCCAAAAAAAAGGAGAGATTCTTTTCTGCAGTGCTTGAAGAGCTTGCTTTTCCACTCTTTTCTTGCAGTTATTTATAATCCATGGTATCTCATCACCAGTTTCTCGAGGCAGTAGAGAGGGGCAGATACATAAGAAGTTTTGGGAAGGAGGTGCACTGTTTTTTTGTGCCAATGCTGGCTATAGATTTTTTTTCTAAAATAATTTCTCTTTCTGTATTAAAAACTGATAACATGTAATTCAGAACTGAACATGCCCTTCTGTTCTGAAGTTTTTAGGCTGCATTTTAGCTATCAACAAAATACAGCAAATTTGCTTGAAAAATATCTTGTGGATTTTGAGGGCAGAATTCTTTTCTGAAAAGTGATTTTCTGCAAGTAGGACATCTCTGGAGGATTCTTAGAAGGAACACTACAGACTTGGAAAACTTCTGTCACTTTTATCTTGAGAAGAGCTGGGTGACTACTGGAGTGAGAGAAAAGTAGCACTTAACCTTTTACAGTACAAATACACTGTTGTGTGGCCATCACGAGGCTTGCGGGGATTCCAAAACCACACCACAGCCCTGGGATGGCTTTGGTGCCAATGTGCTGTGCTGCTTTTAGAGTGGCTGAAGGTCTGTACGCCATGGCCTGCGTGTAGTATCTTATCAGTAGCCTTTTTATTTCTTTTTCTGTGCTGTGTGCGATAGGATGGTCTCGTCTATGCAGCATACGCAGTTACAGGGTCAGCTTGTGCAACAGGTAATAACTCATGCTGGTATTCGCTCCTTGTGGATCTGAGTGTATTCCACCACCACCCTCCAATTATATTTTATGTAATTGCTTTGTTACAGACTTTAGAAAGCGTGTGCTGACACAGACACAGCCACCTCTTCCTATTCTTTCTCTAACCTGCTGTTAACTGTTCAGGGGGTCATAGCAGGTGAGTTGAACTGTGCACAGGAGGTGGGGGTAAAACATTTTCTCCCTTATCTCCTGCGTAACAGAACTGCAAAAGGAACCTGAAGAGGAAAAATGTTCTGTGTAACAGGTGGGAGATCACTCTCAAATCCAGTCTATTTCTTGTCATACCTTGTTACCTTATTTAAATCCACTTGAGGGACAAGGAGAGCGGAAACTACACACAGAATCAAGTGTATAACACAGGGCAGATCAGTGTGCTCGAGATGCCTCTTTGACCAGCATACAAGTGCCATCGGGCTTAGGAGACTGGCAAAGTCTGTCCCCTTTTTATTGGGAAACTCTTTTAGCGCCGTTACATCGGAGCTAGGCTGATAAATTTCTGTTGTTCAAGGGAAGAGGTCTCTTGAGGACATTTGCTCTGCCCATGTATCAGTGCCTGGGGAATTATCCAAAACCAAGAGGCTGTTAAACCACAACCGTACAGCCTCACAGCAAGGACCCAGAGAATTGACCTTTAGTTCTTGGTTTGTATTTTTTTTTCCTTTTTTTCTACTGTATTTCAGCAGCTAGATATTATACAGCTTTAGTTGTGTTACTGACAGGTAGCCACAGATGCTTCTTGCTGCTGCTTTACCTCTTTCACCCAGAGCATTTCTCCCAATGTGACTGTGGCCTAGCTGCCTTTCAGGTGACAATTCCCACAATCCCTGATTAGGGGAATTTGTACATCTTTGCTCTGGAAGTGCAGAACAGATTCTGGCCTTCCTGTTAGGTATATAGATTATAAATGTAGAAATGTTGCTTCTTTTGTGAAGTTCTATTATGTGGCTATTATTTTGGCCTTGAAATTTATAGGCATGATGTGAGGGAACTGTATACTTCATCATGCTTTGTCCCCATAGACAGACCATCCAAACTGTCAGATTTATCAGGTCTTCTCTAAGAGACACTCATCAGAGGGTCTTTTTCTGCCACATAACAAGATGATAGGTGTACTGGATGATACAGGCATTGATACAAGAGCAGAGCAAAGGTCCTCAAGAGACCTTGTCCCTTAAACAACCGAAATTTTTCACTAAAGTTGATTGCTTTCATGAACTTGAGTGCCAATTTTGAATCTAGAGGCTTGTCATGTTCTTTAGAGGCTTCTTTTTGTATTTGATATTTAATATTTAGACAACAAAACACGAAAAGTTAGGAGCATATGACATCTCTATTTCATGATCATATGGCACAACTAAAAACATCATGTGGGTCCCCAGCGGTAGGAGACCTGGAGAGCACAACCCTGGAGGGACCCTTAAGGCCCCGCAGTGTAACGCCATCCTGTGCTGTGGCTTTTGGGAGGTGGGTAGGAGCGGAGTGCTTCGACTACCCTTCCCCATCTCATGGATCCTAACCCTACAAAACTCAACAGCCTGCGTTTCGTTTGTTTACTCTTCTCAAGCGCTCTAAATTTCACCAGTTTAGCCCAACTGTAACTTTTCACTTGCCTCTTGAGACTTGAACAAGAGGCCTGAGCTGCTTTCTTCATTTCCCATTCTCTTACTGAGTGGGATCTTGCAGCTGCTGCTTGAACACATACAGCAAAGAGCACCACACTCTGGGAAGGCCTACGCAGGAGGAAACTTAATGGAAAATATTAAGGAGAAAAAAATGTGTTTGATAGACTTTTAATATAAAAAGGGGAAAAAAAAAAGAAGAAAAGGGGGAGGGGGAGATTTATTCACTGTAATGGGAACCAAATGTTGGCTGGGGCAGCAGCGGGCCTCCCCCACT
>NW_010235388.1:38355-71016 GCF_000690775.1 Eurypyga helias
GTGTGAGCGGCTTTTCAAAGGAGGCATTACAGGGCGCAGGGCTAACTTACTGGTCCTGACTTAACCCCTGCCTCTCTGGAGGAAGGTAATGAATATGGGTTTCAAGGAGAGATTAGTGACTTTAATTACAGACCCAGTCATAAGGATGTTCTAGACTGATAGCGGTGCCCATGTAAAGTTTTCATCCTCATGTGCTTCTGTTGCTATCCACCCATAAAATGCAACATCTGCTTGGGTAAAGCATTGAAAAAGTATATGGCTAGGAATAAGTAGGGCCCATCAGTCTTTTCCAGTAGCCTTGCCTATATTGATAGAGGAAAAGAAGAAGAATGTCAGTACAAATAATGTTTTTTGTTGATCCACTGGACCCATGCTAGGATTTTACAGTGGAGCCTCTGCAGTGAGAAATGCTTTTCCCTTCTCTGTAAGTGGTGCAGTATTGCTTCTAAATTTCTGGTACTTTGAAATCTGTGGAGTGTGTATATTCACCACAGAAACTCTGCCTGAACTAAGGCAAGTGATCAAACTCAAGGTGGCACTCAACGCATTGTCTCAGTCTGAATGACTTATCTTAATCAAAGCAGAGCTGGGTGGCACAGTGAGGTAACCTCACTCAGTCCACCTGCTCTGTCTGAACTTCATTAATTAATACTTCAAAACCCAGGGTGGACAGATGCCGACGCAACAATTCATGTCAGGTTTAAGCAGGTAACCTTCCCCAGGATTTCCTTCTGAGAGCAAAATGATACCAGGTTTCTGTGTTAGTCTTACTGTATGTGTGTCTTGCTGCTAAAATATTTTTGCAGGCTCCGACTGTGTTTGCAAGTGTGGAAGTATGTGCAGGAAACATGAAGCCAGAACCACTTTCCACTCAGTAAAGTTCACCCCTATGTTTGCACTAATTGAGGATAGAAAGGCTATGTGATTTGTTAAGCTAGATCACATGGAGGAGATAGGCTCAGTTGCCTTCACTGCTTCTCCAGTGACCTGATGAGCCACAATAGGATAAAAGCATTGAACTTTACAGCCAGCTGGCTGTTAGTTTCCTTCTTGATGTAGCATTTCTACTAGTGAATTTCAAAGCTGCCATGTGTAAAGAGAAGGAAAAAAATGCGGTGTTGTTTACCTGCCAAGTATTCACCAGATCAGAGAGACTGACAGTATTTTGTAACTGGCATGGAGCCAAGGATGCTACTAGGGGCCCAACAAAAATTGGCTCCACTGAAGGGTAAATATTTCATCTCATTTGCTAAGACTGGCAAGTTTAGTGCTTCTGAAAGTAGGAGGTTAATAATGCCAGCTAAATCTGGGAATAGTTGAGGTATTGAGATTAGGCCTTGCCTGCAGAGGTTTTCCTGTGCTCCATAATCTCACCCTGCCATTCCCCTGCTAGAACATCACAAAGCTGTTTCGATGCACTTTGTTTCTAACCTGCTACACTCGTACCCTTGTCTGCATATGGAGACCCAGGACCTAAAATGCACTTAATTCCTGATCTGCAGCAAAACTGAGTAGGCACTATAGTGCCTTTGTTATAAGAAAATCTTTTTGCTCCAAACCCCAGGTTTCTCAGTGGTGGGAAAGTAGAAGGAATAATTTTCAGGAGCCAGGGAGCACGAAACAAATTATACAGCAGCATACACCAAAAAAGAAGGAAGACAGTGAACTTTGATAGTACTTGTAGAATAAAATGCAGGAACAAGAAGGCAGCAGGCTTTCCTGGATAGCTGTGGTGTACGCACATCTGGAATAATGTGCTCAGGTTTGAGCACTCCCCTAGCCCCAAGTACTGATAAAGTGGAAAAAGTTGGGAGGAAAGCAATATACAATCAAAGGCCAGAAAGGACTGAGTTGAGGAAAAAGATGAAGGGATTTAAGTGTGCCAAGGCTGGCTAAGCTCAAAGGAGGCATAGCTCTAGTAGTGAAGGTTTAGACCTGAAATAAGAAGAAGGTCATGCAATAAAACAGAGAAAATAGAAGTTTAATTGGGAATCTCATGGAAAATTCTTGACACTGAATGCGTACCTGCCTGTGGAGTTGTGCAGCTGAGAGTGCGACGAATGGACTCCACCAGCCACGGAAACGTGCTAGTCTGCACCACAAAGAGATGAGTTGGATGCTTTTGCTCACATCTTTGTTTTTGAATAAAATTCTTGTAAGAACAACTCTCTCAGCTGAAACAGGGAACTGTGAGAATAGCAGAGGGGGACTCCTGACATTTGCTAGTAATTATGCACAGTAGAATGTCCTGGGATGCTTGAATTGTGTCTCTGGTAGCTATTACAGTTAACCTGTGAATGGATCTGGAAATTGTAGTTAAATCCAGAGAACTTTTCATGTTCTTTGCCTAAACCAACTCGGTCCCGAGACTTTTCACATGGACCTTGTACTTCTGTTACCTCATGGTACAAAGATGCTGATGGTAGGAGCCTCTTGTGTAGATAGAAGTATCTTGAGCTGCTGGGAAAGTGGAGAGCTGAAGAATGAAGGCTGAAACTAATGCAAGATGCCTACGTCTGTGCCTCGTCACCACGGAAGGGAAGTTTGATTGATGGTCCGGGACAGAAACTCTCCTACATCACTGCAACACCTTCACCATGGAAGATTGTATTTGTTGCTTTGAACCCAAAATGCGGTTCCACACATTTATCGTGCCAGTGCAGCCTTGACAGGCTGCTCATTAACTTTAAAAGCTCTTCCTTGGCTTCCCTTGCAGAGCTCAAAAGCAGATTGCAGGCCAGGTGATGGCATCCTCGTTTTACACAGGCCAGCTGCTTCCTGCACCTTCCCTGTCTCCAAGTACCTGCACAATGATGAGTTCTGGATAGATGTCCAAAGTGCCAGGCAGAGCTCTTTTAGGAATGTTAAAAATGCTTTGTTTGCCCCTGGCCTTTGCAAAGCTACCTTTCTTTACCTTTTTAACGTAGCTGCTGCATGTTTTAGGGGCTTGCATGGTCCAGCAACCATAGGTACAGACCATGCCAAAATGCAGACTCTTGCTGGCTAAACTGGACCAAAGTGGCTCTTTCGTAGACACTTCTGATAACAGCAGAGGCCAGGAGCAAACCATTCTTAAAGACTTGTTGCTCTGTTTTTCAATTTTTAATTTATTGCTTTTGAAGCTGAGGGAAAGGAAAGAAGGAGAAAAGACAAAGAAAGGCCTTGAGGCAAGCAGCACTGTGAGAGGCCCGACAGCCCTGCATCCCAGCCAGGCCCCCAGCGTCCTGGGCTTTGTCCCACTATGTTTATCATTGCTCCATAGCCAGCCCCAATCTAGGGCCTATTGTTAGGGATGGAAGAAGCATGCAGTGTGCCAAAGAAAATGTTCTGTGTTTTTCTGAGTGCCTGAACATAAGTCAGCAGGATCCTGGGAGCTGCCACACTAGACGGAATCATTAGTTACTATGCCAACTACTTTCTAGCAGCTGGTGCCCACCACGGCTTTGTACTGAGAGCTTCCTGGACTTGTCATACCACCTGAATGCCCCGTGGGAAAGAAACTGCTGCCCGAGATTGTCTTGAATTCCATGGCAAGGTGGGAGCAGTGATTTACAAATGCACTGGGTTCCTTTATTGCCAGCCATCATGTTCTTCCTTAGCTCCAGTCCTTACAGGAAAAGATGCAAAATACTTTCACTGTCAGCTTGTTTCCTCCTTTAAAAGGAGGTTAATTCTTTTCTCAGTTTGCTGGACCTCCAGCTCTACTGACTCCTGCTGTGATCCTATCAGTTCTCACACACAAAGCAGGGTATACATAGAGGAATATTCTTCAAGAAAGCTGAAGCTTCATTTTCACACTTAATGTGAGCCTAGTTTGCGTTGCCTTTCAATGGGATGTAGGCACTTTTCAAGTGTTTCACAAGTGCCTGCATAGTAAGCGATAGATGGGAACATCAGTATACTTCATGGATTGGTGGTGTTGCCTGCCACACAGGAGTTGGTATCAAATGGGTGCCCAGCAGAGCCATTGAAAGAAGGCTTCAGTTGAAATATAAATGAAAGCCCTATGTGTAGTATTTATGACACTAAAAAATCCTTAAATGTTTTTTGGGAACTTTAGAAGCTTTAAACCCAATATATATCCAAATCATGCATTAAGAAATTAGTTTCTGGATCCATTCTACTCCTGCATTGCCCTCCCCTGCCCTGAGTATTTCGTTGTAGTTTCACCTTAGTAAAGATTGTTTTTTCTTTGCCCTGTCCTCTGCTGTTGTCTTTTATTGTCTGGTATTACTTACCTCAGCACTGGTTGGTTGTCGTACACCCTGCTTAGTCAGACATTTGAACGAGTGAGTTAGGAATGGTGGATGCTAGGAGAAGTGAGGGCTATCGTTAGTAGTTAGCGGTGTCATTCTTTTAGCACAGCTTTGCTATATGTCAGATAATTCTTTGTAACGACAAGATTCTCAGTGAGTGCTGTTCTGTGGTGTAGTCTTGTCTGCAGCTTCCGTCCTTGGAATTCCCTTAAAATCTGTTGGAAGTGGGAACAGAAGCCAGCTCTCCCCTTTCTTGTAAGAGCTGATAACCATGTCTCTTCTGCACAGAGGCTGCATTTCACTCAGACTTTTTGTTTCTGCAGTCAATGAACAAATGTGTTAGGATTTTATGAGTATGTAGTATTTTAGCATGCTAGCATTAGTTCCTAGTACAGGCATAGGTAGTTGATTGCATAAGGGTTGCTTCCATTGGGGGAAAAAAAAAAAAAAGAAGAGAATAGAAATAGAGCAGAAAAGGGAATTTGGAACCAGAAAACCTAGGAATAAGTGCATGGTGTTCTAGCACTTTTAGGCTGGGTGGTGATCATAATAGCATGGAGATCCGTTGAAATCAGTCTCAGAAACAAACCTGTATCTTTTGTGATGTAAAAAGCTGCAGCAGAGAGGTCTTATGCTGTCATTGAAGAGGGAGAGGGAATTCTGGCCCAGGCTTTATGAAAACTACAGTTGAAAGAAAGGAACACAGTGGGTTTCTTGCCAAAAATACTGAGTAGCCCTAAGAGCTGCTGGAAGGACAGAATCTTGCTTACAAAGGATGGGCCATAATGCCAAGGCTGAGATTTCCTGTACATAGCAAAGGCCTGAATCCTGGCCAGGTCTCTAAACTAAGCAACTCATAAATATCCCTGAGCAAGCTGTGAGAAGATTGCTCACAACCAGCCCGGCTGACAGAACGAAACCCAATCTCTTCTGGTGGCACAGGCAGGAATTTCAATTTCCCATGTGCGTGTGTGTGTGCACCTATGCCTGTATCTGTCATCTGTATACGTGAGCAAATTAATATTCAGTTGTTAGTGTTCAAGCAATAATCCAGAACTGAAAACAAGCAGGTCTGCAAGTACTGACTCTACAGTCCTCATTTTCACTGGGGATGTTTGGGGTTTTCTGTTTATTTTTGGCTTTGCCTAAAACGGTGTGAGTTGTGGAAAAGCTTTTCCTTCTGTTTGGGGTATATATATAGTCTCTCTGCCATGTGATCTCTATCCTATCTATTAAGGTGTAAGGTCCTCCACAGCTTTTCTCCAGCCTTCCTTGCTGTGCTGAGCCTGTTGTAGAATTCCTTAAGCAGAAGAACTAACTTCAGGAATGGTGCAAAGGCGCTGTCATACTTTCATAAATCAACTAAGAGGCAGAGACTGAGAACAGGGACAGCACCATGATGCATCCCTGTGAGCATGGCATAGTCTGAGGGCTGGAGCGTGTCCCTGGCTTAGGAGTCTCAGATCCTAAGCCCTGCTCTGCTGTACTAGGGCAATCTTTGTCTTTGATGGAATATCAGCAGCTTGATAACGTTATACATGTTCCCAAACTGCAGATGAAACATCTCTCTGCAAAAGTTGACCCTAAGACTTGCAAATATGCCAGCTTTCTGTTGTCAAATATTGAATGCTTATATTATAAAAGGTTGAAGTTACATATAATGAATTTATATGGATTTCTATCTGTAAAGAAACAAAACCCATGGAAGCTAACAGAAGCATATTCAGTGCAGAAGGATTCTGAAGGCTATGGGAGTAAGATCTACTCAAGCAAGCAACATTGTTTTCAATACAGCATCTAGAAAAACATCTGTGTTGTGCTGCATTGTGCAGAGAGAAGGTATTAGAACTACAGGCAGTTGGGTACGACTGTCTGTGCTGCAAGAAAGTGAGTTTTTGTGGTTTTGTTTGGGTTTTTTAAGTTTAGCTCTTCCTAAAGACTTAATGACATAGTTTTAATGGTGTTTTCCTGGGTAGGTTAAATTAAGCTTATCTGGGCAATATTATATCCTAAAGAATTTATTTTGGGCTATAGGTCACATATCGGTTAAAACAGATAAAGTGGATTAAAACAGATTAGAAGCCAAACAAAAGCATTTGTGAGTTCATTGAGGTGGACAGAGGTTGGAGCAAGGCAGCAATCCCATTGTGTTTTTTAAGAATTGGGCCACCAGTCGTCAGTATTTGTATTTCCGTATTAGCTAATCCTTTAACAGATAGCTCAAAACAAAAGAAACGAGGATCAGGGGGATGATACCGAAGTTCTGTCATTCAGTTAGTGGCCCTCACATTACGACAGACTGCAGGCACTGTACATCATCTCTGTGGCACAAAAGCAGTTTGGCTATCAGCAGGTCCAGCTTTAGTGGAGTTTTCAGTTACATCAGTTTTATCTCCTCCGTTTCATCTTGACTTTTATGTTTTAGAACAAATCACTCAATCTTTAGCTTCCCAAGCATGCTTTTGGATCAAAGGATAAATTTTATGCATTGCAGGTTCTGAGCTGGAGGTAGATATGAGAGAAGTCGGAACAGAATTAATCATATAACTTGAATGAATACCTTAAAGAGTGCTTGACTGAATTCCCTGACTTCTGACTGAGACATGTTTCATTTCAGACCCCGGATGCATAAACAATACTGGTTGCATTTTCACAGACCAGATGGACTGTCTGGTTCAATGTGCTGCTCAGACAGTAGCCCATGGAAGATTCTGTGGGAAGAATCTCCTGGATGATGTTATGGAAAGGAGATACTTCCCCAGTACTCTCTAGGACTCGGTCATCAGTGATTTTCTGGCCAAGAGATGGTATCTTTCTATAAAAATAGTGTTAGTGGCTCTTGCTTCTGTGAGTTTGTCTATTCATTTTTGAACCCCTGTAAATTTTTGGCGTCCTTACCTTCCCGTAGTAAGAAGGCATCCACAGTTTAATTACGTGTTATGAGAAAAACTACATCCTTCTGTTTGTTTTAACCTGGCCACCTGATGATTTCATCTGGTTTTTCCTATGTCTTATATCATGAGAGGTGAGTAATGGTTCCCTATTCTCCTTCTCCCTGAAGCTCATGATTTTATAGAAGTTTTTCATATTCCCTTCAGCTGTCCTTTTTCCAAGCTGAAGAGTCCTTATTTATTTAGTCATTCCTCAATATATAAGCTGTTCCATACCTTTGATCGTCTCTGCAGCATTTCTTTGTACTGTTTCCAGTTCTAGTGTAAGCTTTTTCAGAAGGGAGGAGGGACAGGGGTTAGAACTATCCTCAGAATGCAAGAGATGGATGCAATTTTGGTATATATGCTAGCAGAGTAGTTCTTGGTTTTGTTCCCTATGCCTTTTGTAATAATTCCTAACACTGAGTTTGATTTTGAGAGTATTGTAGTGATGTTTTCATAGAAAAATCTATTATAGCTGTAGTTAATAAGGTCTCCTTTCTGAACAGAAATAACTAGTTCAAGTCCATCACTGCATAAAACTAGAATTGTGTTCCCCTGGGTACATGACTTTGTAGTTATTAAATTGAATGTCATATACCAATTTAACATCTGATCATTCAATAACGTGATTTTTTTTCACACTTCTTGGTGACTTTCAGTTTTTCAGCAGCAAGCTTTTTTTTCATTTCACTCTTTTTTTTTTTCCCTCAGATCGCTTAAATGTTTTGAACAGCAGAGACTGTAGCACAGGTTTTTGTGGGACTCCAGATCTCCTTCCATTGTGGAAACTGTCCATTTATTCTAGCTCTGGTTTCATGTGTTTTAACTAGTTATGAAATCCATGAGTGGTAACCCCTATATCCTGCACTGGCTTTATTTATGAGCATTTTGAATGAACTTGCCAAATTTTCTGAACTGTGAAATTGCTGGTTTGAAAAAGTTACTCTGAGCAAATGGACAAATACAATTGTTTAGTTCAAAACAGGTATCGAAGTTCATAATCTTTCCATAGTCCTGATAAGAATTAATCAGGCTATTTACTGAGCACTGACATGACTTTGATGGAGCTCCTGAATGTTCTTCAGCTTAGTATCTGGTGCAGCTGGTGCTTGTTTCAAGGGCTGGTCTGCGATAACCCCCAGCTATCTCTCAAAGGGTGCACCCCAGTCCCAGCACAGTCCTTTGTGCTTTTCATCTCTCAGGGGTGTAACAGAGACTCCAGCTGCTTCACACAAGGGAAAAATCTGCTGAGCTTTAACATCAGACAGGATGGTGGAGTCTGTATCCATGCAGTGGAAGGAGCAGATGCTACCCTTGGGATAGGAATTGAGTCCAGGTGACAGCAACCTGCTTATAAGGTTCGAGGGAGGTGATTCTGCCCCTGTACTCTGCTCTGGTGAGACCCCACCTGGAGTGCTGCGTCCAGCTGTGGAGCCCTCAATATCAGAAGGATATTGACCACTTAGAGTCCTGAGGAGGCCACGAAGATGATCAGAGGGCTGGAGCACCTCTGCTATGATGAAAGGCTGCGAGAACTGGGCTTGTTCAGCCTGGAGAAGAGGAGGCTCCGAGGAGACCTCATTGCAGCTTTCCAGTATCTGAAGGGGGCCTACAAGGGTCCTGGGAGACGACTTTTTACAAGAGCCTGTAGTGACAGGACAAGGGGTAACGGGTACAAATTGAAAACAGGGAGGTTTAGATTAGATATCAGGAAGAAATTCTTCATGGAGAGGGTGGTGAGGCACTGGAACAGGTTGCCCAGAGAAGCTGTGGATGCCCCATCCCTGGAAGTGTTCAAGGCCAGGTTGGATGTGGCTTTGAGCAACCTGGTCTAGTGCAAGGTGTCCCTGCCCATGGCAGGGGGGTTGGAACTAGATGATCTTTAAGGTCCCTTCCAACCCAAACCATTCTATGATTCTATTATTCTATAACCTATGTGGTGAGCTGGTGGGATTGGAGAGGAGACTGCTGGGATCATTTCAAAGATTCCTTGTGCTTTGTCATGTCCTCCTTTTAAGTTATGCTTTTTGTGGCGTCCTATGCCCTGTGGGGGACAGTGCTGAGAAGCCAGCAGCACACACACATCCATGGATCCAGAGCTGAGCAACTGCAGGTAAAACCACAGTAGTAGAGGATCATGACCCCATTACTGGGGCAGAAGGGAGAAGGCACGTTCAGAAAAGGGAAGCACCTGTTCCAAGGTTAACCATAAAGCCTGAATCAGACCTATGCAACTTGGGTTTCAAGGTCTGAGTACTGTCGGCAACATTACAGTTGTCACCTTCCAAGCACTGATGAAAGGAAAAGAACTGAAAGACTGAGAATCCTGTAGCAAAAGGGAAGAGGGAGTCAGAGTCATTTATCTAGTGTTGCACTGGGGTACAATGGAAGCAAAGGACTGAGGAAGCGTGGGTGGGATCCCTTGAACAGAGAAGTCTAGAGAAGGCTACCTACAGCCAGTGGCCCACAAAACAGAAGTGGTAGTGGTGCATCAAGCAGGAGGAGGCCCAGAGGATGCAGGGTGGAGACAGTGGCAGCTGAACTCCTCTTCCACTGGGATGTCCTACTCCTCAGTGGCTGAGGAGCTGAGTATGGAGAGGGACCCTTTAGTGTTCAGAGTCCTTATCCTCAATTTGCTTTGAAAGGGATGCGTTAGGTTAGTTTTGAGGGAGAGAGTGCACAGGGCTGGCAATTATTTCTGGGGTTGTTTGAAACATCCTTCTGAATTTTTTAAGGATTTGCTGGGATGAAGAAGTTTATAGGGGAAGGTGCAGCACATTCAAAGGAAGCTGTGACATATTCTAGTAGAACGTGTCCCTGTCCATGACAGGGGAGTTGGAACTAGATGATCTTTAAGGTCCCTTCCAACCCAAACCATTCTGTGATTCTATGTTCAGAGTCTAGGTGGTAAATTTTGATAGGATCCTGAAGCAAGGAGATTGCAGTTAACTCCCTTGCCAAAACCATGACCTACACTCCAAATCATGGCATGAAATGTAAAAGACAGAGAGTATCTTTTACATCCCAGTTACTTATGCATAGGAAATAGAAGGTAAGTCTGCCTGGGAATCCAAAGGAAGTATTTGGAAAAGAGAAACGTGACAGAGATCAGCAGAGACTTGGGGAGCTCAGGCATTGAGCCTTGAAGGTTTTATTAGCCAGAGTGTCAGGATTCAGTGGGTCATATGGCATCCTGTCTTGTGGAGCACAGGGTACGTGAGTTACTGGCCACTGTAGCTTCTCCAGGACACCGTATGGCCCTGTCAGTCTGCCAGCTGCTCTCTGCAAAGCCCCTTGGCCTTGCCCAGAAGTGTGTTGGTGCTGTGTTCTCGCTGAGGCTTGCAAGCTTCAAAGCAAGCCAGTGAGCTCCTGTCGGGACTTATCATATTGCAGGCCACAGCTGAACTCCCACCGTATAAGCCTGGGTTGTAAGGGTTCCTGCTGCTTTGCAGGAGGCCTTTTCTCTTCTGGGAAAGGCTTGCATTACTTTGATGAAAGAAATGAGCCTATCTTCAGTCCCCTCTGGTCTTTTGGTTGTACCTGTATGGAGACAGCACGTGCCCTAGTTACAACCTCAACCTACCTGTCCTTTATCCTCCTGTGGATATTGTACTGTGTGTCCGTCTTCTATTCCACTCTCACTGCAGGATGTGTGTGCTTAGAATCATAGGATCTTTTAGGTTGGAAAAGACCTTTAAGATCATCAAGTCCAACCGTCAACTGGTTTTAATTAGTAATGGAGACATAAGCACAGGAATCCTGATCAAGTAGCTTCTCCTTCGCCTCAGCTAGGCTTATAGCACAGGCATATCTTTAGGCGTAACCAGATCCTCAATGCTTTTTCAGTGCCATTGTCATCTCCTCATCACTCTCTCTTTCCTCAGCACCAACACTGTTATGGCTGATGGTAAGTTTGTGTTGATGTATTAACAAAATCTCTACACATCCAAATAAATAATTATCTTATTAGTGATGAGAGTCCTTAGCTCTTTTCCTGCACTCCCCCTCCCCAAACCTCCCCAGCCACAAGCCTGCTCCAGTTTAGAATTTTTCTTCTCTTTTCCTTTGTTCTCCCCAAGCTTGCTGTTACAGCTAGTAATACAGTCCCTGGAATTCAAGAAACTCCATAGCAAGGTGGCAGTTGGCACATCTAGCAGGTGTTGTGCTTGCTGGAGCCACTTACTACAAATTCATGTAATTTGTAGGCTAAGTATTAAGGGTGTTTTAGGAAGTGCTCCAGTTTAGAATTTTTCTTCTCTTTTCCTTTGTTCTCCCCAAGCTTGCTGTTACAGCTAGTAATACAGTCCCTGGAATTCAAGAAACTCCATAGCAAGGTGGCAGTTGGCACATCTAGCAGGTGTTGTGCTTGCTGGAGCCACTTACTACAAATTCATGTAATTTGTAGGCTAAGTATTAAGGGTGTTTTAGGAAGCAGCAGTGCCTTGTAAGAAACAGTACTTGTATGCAGAGTTGTGAAAGCTTGATGGCTTTTCTTTTCTCAGGGCTTCAGAGAATCATCGTTTTGCCTGGGAAGGAGAGTTGGAGAACAGCGTCTACAACAAGGTGACAGAGAGTCCACTGGCACATCCCAACTATCAGCTCCATTTTGCTGTGCAGCAACTTCAGCAGCAGAAACTTCAGTCACAACAGTTGTTGGAGCAAAGCCAAGCCCGGCACCAGGTAACTAAATAAAAATCCTGCCTGAGATGTAGCTGGGATGTGCTGACGTAAGATGTGCAGAATCAACCCAGAGCCAGTACATATGGCACAGCTTTGTAAACGAAGTAGCTTTTCAAGTGGGTTGCAACAAAACTAATATTACCTGCAGTGTTTTTGATAACATTTTGATGCTCTAATTCCCAGTGGCTCTTCCACTGCATTAGCATCCTCCTCCATTTGGCTACTGGCATGCTGCTGCTTGCTTTTCTGCATCAGTTCATGGCAACCCCCTGTAGTGCCTCAGACAGCCTTAGAACTGTTCGCAGCCTCCACAGTTCTTTGTCACTTCATCTTCTCCCTGATGATATGTTCCTGCTTTGATTTGAATTCTTCTCGGGCAGTGCTTCAAGCTGGATCACTGTTGTATTTCAGTGTCCCTAAACACAGGATCTTGAAATTATGTTGGCAACTGTGTCCTCTGTGGCAAACAGACCCCATCATGACTGAATTCTCCTCCTCCTGGATGTTTTCTCATACAATGCAGTTGTCAGAAGAGCAGTACATTAAGGGGACTCAAAAATTGTTTAGGAGAATCTTCATTCTTTTGAAGAAATGTATTACTAACTTCTAAGAGCCTTCAGTGTGCAGGAGGCATGGCCACTGACCCTGATGCCAGATGCAACCTTTCTCTGCAACACTGAAAATCTTCTCCAGGCCTCCTCCACGTTTTGTTATTACTACATTTAAGATAGCCTTTCACTGCTTTGCAGAGAACTGTCTGATGGATACATGACACCTTGGTTACAATTGCAAGGAGAATAGATGGGCTAAGTGTCCACGAGCTAGTGAAAAAACGAAAAAGAGTTTGTATTATTGATATTCCCGATGACACCTAGATGCCAAGCATGGACCACTCTGTCTGGAACAGCATTTCCATCCTGCCTGAGGAACCTTCCAAGGTTACAATGAATTCATTGATGCACCTGTTACCCTTCCTTGTTATTATGGAGAGAGAGGTGTGTTCGTTCTTCTGAATGATGTCCAAAAGGCTTCCCTGCTGAAGGGGAAGTCTTTGGGTGAATAAACCTTCACTCAAAAGAGATTGGTCTTATTATGAAGGAGCTATTTGCTGGGCTGGCAGGACTGGACTCCAACAAAACCATGAACAGAGCTAACATGCAGAGGTGTTTAACACCACTCTCCCTCCTGTGCAGCAGATGAGTCACTAGTCAGGGTTCTTGAGAATAGGTTATAGGCAAATTGCCCTCATCCTTTTCTGGGAGCATCTTGAAGGAAAGGCCCTTCTGCCTTTGCTTCTTTCAAGGCCCTCACTTAGCCAGTGAGGCTGCAGTTTCCATCCCTGAATTCTCTCACCTACAGTCTTCTCGAATCTCCTCTGAGCAGGAGGTCTTCCTTTCATCTCCATCCAAGGGGCTCTGGGTGGGCAGCTGTGGCTGCTCATGAGTTCAGGAAAGGGCTGTAAGCTGGCTTGTGCCTGTGAGGAGGCTGGAGCTGGCCATGGGGCCTGGCTGAGCCCTCTTCTAATTGCTGACATTGAGCTGATGTTATTCTTGGCCTGGGGCAGAGCAATTACTCAGGAGTTTCTGTTAAAGTGATTCTTTGTTAAACCTCCTCTCACCCCCACAACGTCCCCCTCCTTTCTCTCCCTCCCTTCTCCTTCGGAGCCAAGCAGTTTGGAGTTGCAGTATTGAGGCCATTGCCATGCCGCAGGGCTCAAGCTGCACCGAAGGTGCTATTAATGAAGAAAGGTATTTGCTGAACACGGGGGCTTTCAGACTTTCTGTAGTGAAAACCACATCTTAATAAAATGATTGTCTCTTGAACACTTCCTCTCCCACTAGACATGGTATAGTGCCTTTTTCTGCTGGCCATCATTTGTCCTCTCTTTTTCCCCACAGTTGTAGCTTAGCCCAGCCTGCATGGCTTTACCACATTTCCTAGTTGGTGTCACCTAAGCCACCTATCTCCTGTTGAAAAAATACTGAGTTCTACTCCAACCTTAGTTCTCTTGCCTGCTACATTCAAGTTCCTCAGTCTCCTCTCAACAGAAGAAATATGTCCCCAAAACTAGAAGGCCTATCACTTGAAAGTGTCATGATCTCTCTGCTTTGGGGAATGCATGCAAGTGATCTCCAAGCCTGTTCCATCTGACTGTTCAAGTTCCTGTTACAGTTGGAAGGCAGCCTAGCCATTTGTTGGGAGCTGAAGTGCATTTATTAATATATCTCAAGGCACACCCTGCATATGGCATGACCATACAACATGCCTACATGCCAGTCCTTCCTTCTCTCCGTGACTAATGGACTAGTCATATATATATGGATCGCATGCGAACAAGTAACAGAAGCACCATGATTAATAACACAGGCAAATGCTTCTGTCTGTGCATTAACCAGTTGGGTATGTCAGAGATAAGATGGATGTGTTGGAAAGCACCAAAGTTCCTAGTCAGGTATTTGTGTAACAGGAATACCCCCATCTGCCATGCAGTGGATGTATCTTATCATGAAGGCTTATTGCGTGGCAGCACCCGCTCTTGGTTGAGCACTTTCCAGACACTTAAGAATGATGATTTCTCCTCCAGGCATTTAACAATTTGCAGAGTAGCAAATACTGTGTAGGTGGAGGAAGAGGAATAATAACCAACAATTTTCACTCATTGTATGTGGAAGTTAGCTCAGCCTGCATAGTACAGTGGAAGTAGATCTTTGATGCCAGAATAGGTACTTATTTCCCTGGACAAAAAGGAAAACACAAAACTGACTAGATGAGAATCTAACAAAGAAATGGATGCAGTGATAGGGCCCAGGAATAGACACAATACAGAGCCTGAGAAAAGAGAAGAAATAGAAAGGAGCAGAGTTTGAAAGTGGAGACAAGAAGCTTAAATTTGATATCAACAAAATCAAGGAACAAGAATTACAAAATCAAACCAAGAGACAAGAAAAACAGGCTTCTAGCAGTATTTTTCATGTTTAAAGGAGACTTTATGTGACACGTTATGACCTAGATGTTAGTATCACTGCTGCAGTTGGCAAGGCAGTTAATATACCATCATTGTTTATTCTCTAATTGCTTCCTGTACTGGA
The DNA here is from genome assembly GCF_000690775.1 of Eurypyga helias. Classification (NCBI taxonomy): domain Eukaryota; kingdom Metazoa; phylum Chordata; class Aves; order Eurypygiformes; family Eurypygidae; genus Eurypyga; species Eurypyga helias. The sequence continues at coordinate 53,314 of NW_010235388.1, forward strand.
AAGATGCCATGAGCTGTTAGGGAGGTTCCTCCTCCTCTGCGTGGCTATGTTCTGTCTGCTTAGCCTAGCATCTACTGGGTTTAGAATTTTATGCCAAACATTTCACATGGGAAAAAAGCTAAATTAAAACAAGAAAAGTACAGTCATATAGTGGAATGATCCCCATCAGTCCTGCTTATATCAAAAAGCTGATGTTAAACAAGACATAAATCATGCTGATGAGTTGTGTGGTCAGTTATGGTCACATTTTCCATCAAAAGTTTAAGTAGATTTTATGCTATAAAACATTGGGCTAAGTTAATCCTTAAATAATTCTCCTCTCAATCATTTAAAAATGGTACATTTGCTGAAATAGTCCACATTTTATGAAGTTCGGCAAAATTATTTTCTTTTAATGTATGTTACTCTCTTCTGAATTCCCTGTTTATTTAGATCTGACTGGGAAGGTTGAGTATTCAGAGTAATATTCCTAGTATTCCTAGAACTACATTATTCCTGCCTGAGGACACAGGGCCTCTTTGAATGCAGCCTTAAACATCATTAAACTGTTTTCTAAACTATTATATATTGGACTGCTGTCAAATTTTCAGTCTGTCTTCTCCTTCAGTTTCTTGTTCGTTCTTGTTTTTAAGCTTTCTCCCTCAGATTGTTTTCCCACTAAATGTGCTAACTGCCATTTTTCCTATTTGAGTCTTGTGATACTGATGAGTCAAAGTCTCAAAGCAGAACAACTGTTCTGAAAGCAGTAGTCTGTGCTGATTTATACCAGCTGAAATTTTGTCCCCATGTTTCTGATCCTGTCACTATTATTAGAATTGTGGCAATGCCCAGATGTATTAAGTATCTTTCCAATACAATTATATGACCCAATCCTTGCCCCAGAGAGCTCCCAGCACCAAAAGAGAGACAAAGGAAAAGACACCAAGTCAACTTATTTTAGAACATTTTAGTCTTGTTCTGAAGAATTTGCCAAGGGAGACATGATCAAGACAGTGCGTACCATGAATTTGCTCCTCTTTAAATTTCTTGATGACCCCAACATGCTACTCTTGCTGCATTTTAACACCAGGCTGGATGAGGCTTTGAGCAACCTGGTCTAGTGGAAGGTGTCCCTGCCCATGGCAGGGGGGTTGGAACTAGATGGTCTTTAAGGTCCCTTCCAACCCAAACCATTCTATGACTATGGCAGTTAGTAGTGCATTTTCAGCCTGTCCTTTATCACCACTTCGTAAATTTTCAACACAACTGATTGTTGCATCCAAAGTGATATAACTGAATGCATTAATACGTGTTCAAAAGAATCTCCACTGAACAATTTATATGACCCCAAAGGTCTTCTGAACCTTTTAATTCTCTGTATTTTTACAACATCATCTGAAATGCAGTTGCTTTTCTACAAGTGGTGGGTTTTATTTTGTTGGCTTTGCTTTTTTTTCTTAACTTAAATCCTTATCATTGTTTATTGCTTGTAAACATCTCAGTTTCCAGCAGTACTGATTTGGAACTGTCTGAGCAGATCTTCATGCAATACACGTGTGTGTGCATTTGCCTGTCAGTTCTCGTACACTGCTGAGTCTCATCATTTTCAGACTTGCTGATCCAAATTAAATTGAAAGACCATGGGATAGGAATCTCAAAGCTATGTTTCTTATACATTTCATGAAAATAAGAGCTGTTTATCTGGAAAGGTGTTTCAACTACTATTCCCATTAAGGGAAAGGCTGCAGCATGAGGCCACTCGTAATTAGACAGCAGAAAATCAACACAAGAATGCCCCAGACCCATGAAGGGGGAATAATCTGGGGCACGCTTTATATTAGAGAGTGTAAGATTCAGCCGCAAGGCAGATACACAGGAAATGAGCTTCGTTGCCTCTTCTGGTCACAGAATGAACATGTTTTTGCTTGCAACGTTTGTTCTGTTACTGTGCTAGGGATGGGTGTTAGATTCAGGGATGGTAAGTGCCAGGAACATTCTTTCTGTTTTTGAAGATCATTAATATATCTGCTTTTCTTCAAAGTACTACAGGACCTCCCTGCTTTTAATTGTAAGCAGCCCGAGCTCAGCTGCTATGGCTAATACTTAGATGTGCATCATCCTTGCTGACAAGCTGTACACGTTAAGATTTTCTAATTAAAACCTACCATTTTTGTATAGATAACACCTTGTGTATGGTGTTCATGTGTAGATGTGGAAGCAAGGAGAGGTGTGATCTAATGAGGTAAATATGGGAGTGGGAGTAGGGATCTTCTCTGAGCACTCAACCTAGCTTTTCATATTGCTTCAGTTTGTGGCTTAGAGAAAATCACTGTCAGTGCTAACATTCCTTATGTGCAAGGCAGGGTTAATGCTGTCCTTCCTTGCCCGAGAATCAAGCAGGAGAATTAACTCGGTAATGCTTTACATGATTTTTAGCTAAAACATCTCATAGTTACTGTTGTGTTTTTCAGATTTGTAGCCCTAAGAACATGTCAGGGAAGCAAATGTCTCCTCAACGTCAAGTTAAATCTGCCAGCCTGGCAAGCATGGCTCAACGTGTTTTACTTGCAGCGACAGTAGTTGTAGCATGCTACCTGTTTCAGGACTGCCTCTGTCAGGGTTTGTCTCAGCTTCTGCTCTCCCTAGGCCCTGAGCCTTCAGAATCCTGAGTGATGAGGTCTGTCTCCTACTTTTTGGATGTGCTGAAATCTCTTCCCAACCCTTCCTTTGTGTGGTCAGGCTCTGCTCTTCCCAGCTGCCCTCTTTATTTGCACAGTAGCTTCTCCTGGTTTCCTGTCCTGTCCCCGTGGAGTTCACAGCAGGGCAGTATGCTTTGTAGCTGAATCCAGAAGCCATGGTCCGTGTCAGCTTCCAGTCTCTCCATCCTTGTCTGGAAGGCAGCCAGAATCTCAGCACAGCGTGGAGACAAAGGCCTTTTTGGAAGTCTGTAACCCCCAAGAACAACATCCGTGACCTTTCTTTAGGCAGGTCTCAGCCCAGCTTTTGATGATCAGACTTTGTTAGAGCATCCATCCTTGCTGTTTCTTCAGAGTCACGGACCTCCTCGGCAATGCATGTTAACACAGGGAAGGGGTTAGGACTCTATGCTTTGTGGGCTCCAGGATCTTAGTGTTTGTAATAACAAGAAAAAGAACTTACAGGAAATATACATAATATCAAACAGAGCACAAGGAATAAGAAGGGGATGCAGTGACTTGAGGGTCTCCATCCCAACCCTATGATGTGTCAGACTCTAAGATGCAAGACTCTAAGTTCCATTTCAGTTTGTTTGGCTGGGGGGTGGGGGTGGGGTGTGACTGCTCTTTCCCGGATTTCGGCACTTGTACCAGCTACTTACTCAAAACCAGTAAGCTGTGATCAAGGTAGAGCTTCAGGGAAGGGAGAGGTTAAGAAGGATTGGGAGCTCAGGGGCATCTTGTCAGTGAGCTGTAGTTAGGAAACAGGCCTGTTTTGGCTCCCGCACTTCCTTTTCTCCCTAGAGCTCTGCCTGTCAGAAACGCCTTCCTACACACCACTGCCTTGCCATTTGCCAGAGAATTGCGGGGGAGAGGGGCTTTTCCTGTCTGTGCGCTGAGACTCAGCCAGTCCTCAGACTGTGGTTTTCTCTGGAGCCTGGAGCCCACTCGCTGTGGCTTTTGTGTGTTTTTCACCAGAGACGAAGCTGAGGACAGGCGCAGGGAAGGGCACTGTTCCCAGGGTCACGGCGAGGTGACTGGCGAGTGCTCAGCTATTCCCCTCGTCTCCTATCGCTGACCCCTAGCTGCCAAACGAGGCGGTTATGGTATCGCCTCTTTGCCCTGGGAATCTGAGTGACTTCGAGGAAAGACAAGGCAGAACTCCCAGCAGGTTGCTCCTTTCTGAAAAGAGCTGAGCAGTTTGCAGAGCTCCCATAGGGAACCATTCCCCATTCCCTGCTTTGCTTAGTTCTCCAGTGCCTCACAGCATGCAGATTCTTTTGTTCCCTCTGACAAATCTCCAACATACTTACTCTCCCACCTGCTATAGGAATAGAAATATTTTCTGTTCCTGGGTATTACTGGGGATTTCCTTTTTGTCAGCTGCTGACCTAAAGTCCCTTTTTCAGAGAAGGTACCCTAGAGCCTTTCTGTTATTCCAAACACCTACAGGGTTAGACTGAAGAACTGGCATTGTCACATCTTTCCCATAACCTTTTTCTTTCCTAGAACTGTGTCTCAAGCCCACTTCCCACACAAAGAATAATTTAGCAAGATAAATGCAGAAAGTCAGTCAGAGCAATAAAAGCTTTACTTCTTTGTGGATAGGAGCCCACTGCAAGATTAGATTGAGGACAGGACATCTTTGGTTTTAATCCAGAACAGTATCATTCTGTGTCAGTAACGAGCTTGTCTGCCTTCCTCGGAGCTAATCCCAGCTTCCAAGGGTATAAAATTCAGCTCTGAAAAACACTTCACCGACTTGACCACTTAACTCTGTCCCTGGAGCCCTCGGGTTGCCTTCAGCAGGCAGATAGTATTCCTCACAAAAATGTCACCCACCTCCATCACTGCTCTCAGCAATATTCAGCTAGGTAATCACCAATTACTATGGTATTTTTGTTTTGTTTTTACCAGGCTCTCTTTGCCAACTACTCACAGTCCAGCACCAGCCATATATCTATGCCAGCTGGCTCTGATGCCCGCAAGACATCAAGTGCCACTTCTAGTATCCAGAAGGCAGCCAGTTTGCACAAAGTGATGCCATCCCAGAGTATGCCTTCTCAGCTGGTTCCAAAGCCTCCAGCAAACCACAGACAGGCACTGGTCAGAAAGGCTGCAGCCCAGAGGATTTCCAAGTAAGTTTTATCTCTTCCCATCCACAACAGGGAGTTGGCATTGGTTCCCCAAGGAAGCAGTATCGGAGAAGAACCTGTCTGCACATGACTGACACAGAACTTTTTGGCAATGCTGTCCAAAAGACTGTAACATCTTACAAACATAGGGACATAGGAACTGCCAGATTGAATCAGAACAGTATCTGATCCAGGGTTGGATCATTACCTAAATACAAGTTTCTAGTGACATTTTAGACGCTCAGGACTATTACACCTCCTGACCTACAGCTGCTGCTGCAGATGAGCACAAGTCTTCTGTAGATATTTGGTTGTATCTGCCAGTCCTGTGCAGATGTGTCAGATAACTTTAGAGTACCAAGGATGGTACTAGACATCTATATGTAGGCACTAGAGTCACTCCCTCCATGTTTAATCTTTTGATGGAGACTAGAATCTGGTTGGTCAGAAGAGGCTGCCAAAAGAAACCCCAGTATTCTTAACAAGCTAATCTGCCTTTGAGCCAAGTTTCCCCCTAAATTTAACACACGATTGACTTATGCCTTCAAGCATAAGTGTTTATTTCATTTGAAGTGTGTATATTGTGCCTAATGTAATGATAGCTTTTCTCATTATCTGTATAAATCCTGCTCTTAACTTTTACTAAGCTTTTAGTTATATAGTGCTTGCCATTCTAAGGATTTGGCATGTATTATCTTTAAAAACAAAAAAAAAAAAAGCACCATGAAATGGGTCTTGCTGATAGTAGGTTTCCTTCCTTTCCTTTTCTTGGCGTGTCTTCTCTTTTGTGCATTATGGGAGAGTGTGAGCAAGACTTCTGGGTTTTCCTCTTTACCTTTCTTGGTAGCTTCCTCAGCTTTCTGTTTATCTCCTCTTTAATGACAGAACGGCTTTAGACTAAAGCCTTCTTCAGGTTCTTCCTCATATAACCCCAGACTTGTTTCATTTCTGAATACCGAAGGGTAAAAACTGCATTCATAACTTCCTCTCTTATACTTACTCTACAGCCATAAGGGTTGTAAAGCTTTCAGAACAGGTTCCTGTGAGGATTCCCGATTCTGTGTTTCCCTTCCTGTTTAAAGAGAGAAGTTTTAGTAAAAGGTTACTGATGAAAGACACCAAATGAAGGTGCTGGGGGCACTGTCAGTGCGTGTGGGTCAAATCTGGAACTGTGAGGCGTATTTAAGGAGCTTGGACTGCACTGCTTTGAGGAAGCTTGTGTACTGCCTGCCTGCACTCTTGCTATCTTAAGAGATAGCACACTGAATTAATCCCCCAAACTATTTAAAAAGAAAACAACATGTAAGTAGACGTTGTCAGCTCAGCAGATGCAGATGTGAACCTGAGGTCTGGCAGGTATATGCTGGTGGGTTTGCTATCCGATTTCTTTTATGTTGGGTAGCTGATGTTAGTACAGGTGACAGGCTGTGTCAGTGGGTTTCTCTGCCGGGCAGCAAGGATGTGTATTTGAAGATGCCGGTGTGCTGTGCTCACTTCTTGGCAGAGGAAATGTTTATCCTTGTGAGATGGAATTGCAGCTCCTTGGACAGACTTTACTTTGCTGCATTTTTGTGGTTTCTGCTCTGTGACAGGCAGGAGTGTGGGAAAACCGGAAAAAGTTCAGCACCAAAAATGCACAGAAGGGGGGAAAAAAGCAAAAAGGCAAAAGATTCCTTCAGAATTTCAGAAAACTAATCCAAGTATTGAAGGCTGCAAGGAGCCACTCCGGAAATACTTTCCAAGTTGCCTTTCAGTCTCCAGCACAAGGCTCCAAACCCATTCTTGCCATTCATGGGATCTTGCAGTAACATTTTTTTCACTTACATGGAAAACAGCAGTGCCCAGCTATATTTCGAATGTACTGAGAGCTTATCGTTCTAAAACTCCTGTTTCTCAGTCTAACTTCATCCATTCATTGTTGCCAGGAAAAAAGACCAGCGATGCGTCGACGGGGGAGATTGAGTGGAGAGAAGCCTCTGTGTCAATGGAATAGAGATTAGAGAAGAAAAAGATGTCTTGCGTGCAGCCTGTTCTTTACTGTCCTTGGTTATTCCATACAAAGTATTCTCAGGCGCTGTGTGTAGTCTGCTTTCAAAAATCTCCAGTGCAGAAACCCCACCTTGTGCTATAGAAGAACTATTTAAGAATCTAGACAGCCTTATTACGAGAAAGTTTATCCTGATGTGCAATCTGAATTTTGCCTTTGTTTCACTTTGTTGTACCTTGTTCCACCTTCCTGAACCACTCTAAACGCTCTCCTTTGCAAATACTTTCCATCTTTTGAATATCCTTCTGTTTCTTGGAGTTTCCTAATGTTGCTTAGACTTGTTGAGGTTTTGTTAACCTCAGATAGTAGTTCTACCTGCCAAGTCCTTAATTGTCTTGAATTTACTGTGTTTTCTTCAGTCTATCAGAGTGCTTGCATTGTGGCACCCAGAACTGTTCCAGTGAGGGACTACCATATCCTTAGGTTAGGACATGGCTAATATCCCTCTCTATAACATCAAATCTAACTTTGGCTTTTCAGCTGCTTTATTTCACTGTTAGGTGTCTTCTGATTTGCTGACCACTTTCACCCCTTAATACTTGTTGGCTGTTTTCCTGATCTCTTTCCTCAGAGAAGATCTCAGCGCTATATATTATTTCCACAAGACTCACAGAAACTAATCCCACTCTGTTGTTAAAGCTCTCGTGTTTCTTTTCTTTTTTTCATATGTTTCAGTAAGTCAGGTCTTATTTCTCTGTCTGTCTTGCACTGCCTGGCTTTTGTTTAACATCTTAATAAAGATCATCTTTTTAAAGTTGTTTGAAGAATTTCTCCAGAGACTGGACTGTGAAGACAAACTCAAATCAACTTTGTCTCTTTGACCTATCTCTTCCTTGCATGCGTTATCGATTCTCTCCCAGCCAGCACACGTGGCTTCCAGAAGATGATGAAAAGAATAAGAAGTAGAAAACTCAACTACAAACAGAATGAGATGCTAAAGATGAACATTAATGACTAATTCAAAAACCATCTAGTAACTTGGACACTTCCCTGGTTAAAACATAAAGGAAAAAAGTAATCGAACAGCCAGACAATTCACTCTTGTCTTTTCAGTTCCTGGCCTCTCTTGTTTTCTCAGTCTCTCAACTTGTAAAAGGTGGTAGGTTGACTTTGTGATGGATTGTGGCCAAAGCAGACTCCTTGCTTAAGCTAACAGAGTGGAAAACTGGGGCCCATATTAAGGTGTGGAAAAAGACTAACTGGGAGAAATGGTTTAATATGTAGCTCTATGCTGAAACATAGCACCATAAAATGGTCTCCTGGGGCTCCACAGTTCTGATTAAATGTGCTCATATCACAAGTAGAAAGATAGTTTTTGAACAGCTAACACAGCACGGTCTTCTTTCTTTCCAAGCGTCAGACTGGGCCCTTTGCACTGCTTATGTTGCCACTACTATTGGCAGGTCTGTGAACCACAAAGAGACCTGCTGATAGCTGAGAGCAGCGTTTTGGGACAGAGATCACAGATAGAGTGTTTGAAAGCCATGGAATGAAGCAGATGTCCCTGGAAGCAGCATTTGGTGTACTGAATCTTCACGTTACAGATGACAGCATGCAAAGTAGAAAAGTACATTAGCTCAACTGGCAGAACACAGAGTGAACTGGTACAGGTGGTAGACAGAATATCTTTCTGCTTTTTGGAATGACTAAGTCACAATAAATACAAATGTCTGTTCTATCATTCCTATAGTAACTTTTCAGAAACCTGCTCTCTAACTATAACAGCATCAAGTAGGGCAAGGCCTTGAACAGCCTGTGAACAGAACTGTCAGTCAAAGAGAAGGTCTCAGAAAAATTCAGCTGTCAGTGTTAGACGACTGTATATACAGGGAGGAAATACCAGGTAGAAAAAAGGTTCAGGATGTTATCAGGGGGAGAGAGAGAGCCCAAGGAGATCACCAAGTTTACCAGCAACAGACTGGAACATCTCAAACTATTGACGATGTTCATTAACATGGCATAATTTCTTCTTCTCTATAAATATCATTCCCAACAACTCTATTCATGAAGCCTTTCAGAACAAATATTCCCTTCAAGTCCCAACACCACAGCACAAAACCTTTCTACCTTGTTCTTCTTTTGTACATTTGCTTCGCATGGTGCCGGCAGCAGAAGGGCCAAAGTTCTGCTCTACTGTAACATGTACAGAAATAGGGTAGAGGTGATGCATTTCTCCAGGGTTCAGGAAATCCACATCATGGCAGGGTGGAGTCCTGACTGCAATTGGATACGGCAGTAGCCAGCTGTTTTAGGACAGGCTGGCCACGCCTGGCAAATGTGCTGAAAGTAGAATGATGGCCACAGAGTGAGCCCTATAAAACTCTACGGTTCTGGTTTTGATCCTGCCTTGCCCGTGTGTGCTTACTCATAGGCATGCGTGAAGTGTCTTAGTGAGCCGGGTACACCATGCGTGCAAACTGAGCGCCCACTGGAAAGAGGATGGGCAGCAGGAGAGCAAGCATGCAACTGTTACTGGAACCCCTTTCACTTTTTTGCTACTGCTGTACCACGGCATGCTTGTTTTTTTAGCTCCTGAGCATCTGGGTTAATCAGGCTGCCTGACCCTTAGACATTTTTGGCAGCAAAAGCAGTGCATCTGAGAGACGTGCCTTGATTTAACACCCTGACACAGCTGGGCTCACTAGGCCTGCAGCTCTTAGCCCTTGGCTAGCCTCGGATCATACACACAGATACACATGCAGAGATACCCTCTCCAAGAGCAATAGAGAGGAACAAGCTTCTTTGGCTCTGGGTCTTCACATCTGTTACTGTCCTCTTGTCAAATGTGAGCTTTTTGTGATGTGAATTTGGTAGTGTCAGTTCTGTCCCCCTCCCCCCGGCCCATTAGTTGCGTTCATAGCATCTCATGAATAGGTTTTTAAAACAAAGTTGTTCAAAATTTAGTCAAGAAAGTATTTCTTTGTCACCTGTGGAACAAGAGCAGCCTCCAAATTTGCAGTCCAAGGCTGGGGACCTTAGGGCTGGTGCATAGATGAAGTTGGTATCAGTTTCAAGGAGGGATTAGCTGTATGAGAGGGCTAAGATCATAGAATCACAGGATGGTTTGGGTTGGAAGGGACCTTAAAGATCATCTAGTTCCAACCCCCCTGCCTGATATTGTATAAAAGTACAATGACAGATATTGAAGTGGAAGGGACGGGGGGACAGTGGCTTTTTAGCATTGTAGAAGAAGAAACGGAGAAGATAACAATGGATTGCATTGGAAGAGTGGAAGCAAAACCCACAGAGACTCTTAAAAGCAGGAAACTGAGAAAGGCCATAGGGTTTCAGCCAACCCAAGGAGGAAAAAGTGGAAAGGGTCTAACTCAGTTTAAGCAGTGAATCTGTTCTGGCACTGCAGCTTCCATCAGGATAGCAGAGAGAACTTGAGGGCTGAGCTTAGCGTGGTGGGAGATCAGTGACCCAGAAGCAGATTTGAGAATGAGCTGTGTGGAGGTGACAGTGGAAACTGCAAGAAGCAAGGTACACTGTGGGTAGGCAGAAAAGAAGAAGGGCAGGTCTGTAGAGCAAAAGAGATTGTCTAAACATAAACCACACTTTAAGGCAGAAGTATGACTGTTCCCTGGTGGGTGTGTGGGTTTTTTTGTTCTTGTACTTGCTGGCATTCTTGATGGCATTTTCAACCACTAGTCTTGCATTCTACCTGCAGAAGGGTGAGCTGAATTTGGCTGTCAGTTGTGCTGTGTTAACAAAGCTAATTGTGAGTGTGGAAACTGTGTAAAAGCATAAAGATCCATCTGGATTCTCAGCTCCCAGAAGGATGGTGCAGTATCGGCAGCAAAAGAAACCATAAGTACAGATCCAAAATTCTCTCCAAGAGGCAATAAACATAGAAACAGGCACCTCATTTGACAAAAGCATTTCAAATTATGTCTGACTGAAGTAAGGGGTTGTGTTTTGCAAATGTCATATCTGCATCCCTCTCCCTTCCTGTATGGACTCCATTTCACTGAAGTCCAACTGAGATAAAATACAGGAGTCCCTCACTGGCCGTTTAGCTGCCAGAGCACCTGGGTTACTGGCAACTTATGGATTTTGATGTTGGAAAGCAAAAGGTTTCAGACAAGATGATAGAAACTGCACACGTGTGCCTGGGTCTGTTAGTCATCACGGCATCACTCTGGGATTAGAGATCACAGCGCTCTTCTGGGGAAGAGCTCGCAGTGACTGGGTAACACTGCAGAGCGGAAGGAGTGAAGGAGGGCTCTGGCAGGGAGACAGAAGTGTACACGTAGAAGTCTGGAGTGTTGAGTTGGGCAGGAAGGAAGGAAGGCAAGGAGAGATAAGGGAGGAGAGGACAAACCAGGAATAGATGGATGAATTGTATGGATTTTAAGAACAGAAGACCTAATTGCAGCTGTATAGCTTGACCTTACCTTGTGAATAGACCCATGTTCTATTTAGGAGGGCACGGTCTCAGTTTGGTAATGAATCTTCAGAACAGTTAAAGGAAGTGCAGTTGTACTCCACAGAATATAGTTTTGCTGTAACTCAAATGCTGAGATAAATGCAGGAGGATTTGCATAAAGTGTCTGCTTGAGGACTGGCACTGGACTACTGGAGATTAAATGCATCCTGTGGGTCTCGGTTTCCAAGACAAGTGAGGAAATCTTGCCTAAATGAGCTGTCTCTGCTGAGACAGGATGCAAGGACTTGACTTTTGGCTGTAGCATGTTTTTGCCAGCATGTGCATTTCTGGTTTAAGGTTGCTTAATCGTTTTACTTCTAATCAGTGGAATAAGGTGACCACAGCATTACTGGTTGAGTTGTGCTTTGGTAGTCCAACACCATTTACTAGCTCCTTTATGCTGCAGAATCAGCTTCCAAGGCATGTGGGACAATTAAGTGTTTTAGGTGCATCAAAATCTTGCTGGTGGCTTGAGTGTTCACCTCTCTTGCTCTGCCTTTTTGGAGTTGGTTGCCATCACTGCTTTTTTCATTCCATGTTCAGGCACAGCTTCAAAACTACAATCTCAGTGAGATTATGTAAACTAGGAGAACTGTCTATTTTTTGTTTGAGACTATTATTCTTCCTCGGTATATCCCTTCTTATATCTCCCTCATTTGATGTTTTGACCTGTCAGGGTGACCTCCACTGAAAGGCAACTGAATGGATTCCTGAACAGCCTTCACAGTGCTGCATCCTGTGAGCCAGGGACAAATTCCACAGGTGAGTGCCAGTGCCGAAGACCAGGGAAGTGGGGCTGGGCATGCTGGGATGCTTTCATCTTTCTCAAGATCTGGCAGGGAAAGACTTTCTCAGCAAGAAGAAGAAACGCAGCTGCCTACCCTGCGTGTAGTGGTTCCTAGGTAACGGTCTGGGTTCAGCTGTGCAGGGAATTTATTCCTCCTGGGGATTAAAAAGACTAAACAGAAGGGAGCAAAGGCTGAGTTTCATAGAGTTGGAAGAGGAAGATCCCTAAAAATGTGGCTGGGAAAAAAAAAACTTGGCTAAAATGGCTCCCCTTTGCTTTAGGCTTTGGCTCAAGGATGCTCTGTTGTTTAAGCTTGGCCTGTAATAAAGGGCCAGGACATTCTTTACATTTTTCTTCAGCGTTGCAGAAAAGCCCCTTAGTTCAAAAGACATAGTTGAGACTTGTGAATCGGCTGCATAGTGAAGTCAGTCGGTAAAGGTGAAAGTTCCCAAAGGAAAATCACTGAGACCTACAGGGTCAAATCTTCGCCATTCCCTAGTGGCTAATTAATTCGAACAGATTTATCTGCTGTGATTGTCTCAGTAAATGAAGAACCAATCCATTTTTCATCAGTGCAGACCTATTGGCAAGTAGAGTATAGTCTCGATGAACCCTGTGGGCCATGTTACCCATGGTCCACAGTAATTTGTGAAGGTGCTGTAATGGAATATATGGACAAATTATCGTCTAGAATGCTTTAAAAAAAAAGTTTCTGACCTTTTGTGTTGCTGTGAAAACTCTGAAAACATGACTTGAGCATCACAACTGGAGTGATCTCTGTGTTTTCACAGGCTGAAAGAGAAGTTTGCATAGAGGTCAACTACCCAATTTATCTCTTGGGTATTTTAGCACTGAAACTTAAAGATGACATTTCCATTATTAATGTCAGTGATCTTACTGCTGATCCTCTAGCACAAACATTCAGCTAATGCACTTACCGTACAGTTCCAAACTGCCTCCTACGCTTTACCACCTGCCAAAACCTCCAATTATCCTACCAGAAATTTTAGAGGGTGAATAAGCCATAGTCAATAAAAAAGACCCTACAGCACACTGGAACATGACCGTATAGGAATGGAATATAACGGGATGATCAAAATCAATAAAATTATATTGACACCATAGTATATGTACAGTTGAGGCAAAAGTTCTGGTTACTGTATAGTTCAAGTTGAGTTTTTAGTACAGTATATAAAGCAAGGTTACACACGAGTTTACAAGTAAATGTAAAAATGGAGTTCTCAGTATATTGCCCAAACTGGTTTGCAGAGTGGGCTTACATGAAGGTGTTTGTGTGCTGAATTCTGCCACCTTTTTCACAGCTTTGAGAGCATTCTCACGGTTGCCACTCTGTAATTTTAACCCCTTCAAGAGATTCTCTCCATCTCCTCTGGGTACTGTTGTTATGTGTGCCTATGACAAGTGTAGGTAGGATTTTACATCCTTCCCTGTTTCTGTGAATATTTATGCAGAGCATACGCGAGGATTGTTGATAATATTAATAATGGAAGGCAACAGCCAGAGCTGCTGGAAGAATACAGGCTAGGTAACAGCTACGAAGTCCAGGGTAGTCACCCCCTCTGGGAATACTTGTAATCCAGTGAGACCTGCGGACTTCAGCTCATGTTTCCTTCTGTAGGACTCGGCTGGCTGCGCTGTACTAAACTTACCCTCTCTCAAGCTGAAACAAAGGGTTTAGCCTGCCATTTAGCTAAAAGTGCAAGGGCTTAGACAGAACCTTTGGCTAGGGGTAGGCTAGCAGAACCACCGTGGGTGTGTCACTCAAAGCTTCCTCGTCGCCAGAAGAGGTGGATAGCTCCAAGAACAGTGCTAAGTATCGTGGTGATTGAATTAACTAGAGCAAAATGTTTGTTCTTGGAAACTGGGGAAGGATATTTTCTTCAGCTTTGCACCAAGCCACTGGTATGCGTCAGAGGCTGCTGTGCCCAGTCTGTGTGTCTCAGAAACCACTCTGGTCCTTCCTGCAGGAACAGCTGGTTTCCTTCTTCCCTCTCTCCATTGATTGCTTACACTAGGGCCCTGATTTCCCTCATCAGCAGCTTATTTGGGGTTACTGTTTCACATGTATTTAGTATCCTAGATACCAGCTAGAGGGGCTGGAGACACAAGTCATAAAGCAGATTACAGAATAAACTGCAAGCATTTAAAGATAGAAGGCTGTGAAAAGTTGCAGAGATAAAAGAGGAACCAGGCAAAACCTCTGTATAAACGTGCACACGAATGTTCAAAAATGTCTGAGGAGCCTGAGTAGACCTTCTCCTCTAACAGCCTACCCCAGGACAGCTATGGAGCTCTGCAGGGAAACAGCATATAGGTGTCACAGATGATCTAACCAAGAGTAAGGATGATGCTCCAAGGAAGAGAGAGGCAGTATGGAAACTTTTAACCAGATTGTCCAGAAAACAGTTCACTGGTGGTTAGGACTGCAGCTAGAGGGGAATACCGGTTGTAGATACTGTTGTGCGGCGGACACAAGCTCTTGAGGACAGATCTCTGGAGATGAAATAAAAATGAGAGTGTAAGTCAGCATTTCTGCAAAGCAGCTCAGGATTCTGAAACAAGCCACTAGTACAAGGAAAGTGTGGCAGCCTCTCATCCTCACCCCCATTTCATGGAGAGGCAGAACTTCTGTGTGCCACTGGCATAATGTGAGAGACAGAGATTCTCATGACAGGGAGCTAAATGTGCAAACTCCTCATTTGGGGGTTATTTGTAGAGGCTGAACAGGCAAAGTTCCTGAGAGTTTAACAGGATTTATTCTATTAAAGAAATACTAAGCATTACTACCTTTAGGGAACATTCAAAATGCTTCTGACCTGATTTTTCACTGAAATTGAACACTCAGCCACTAGTGGGTTGGCAGTTATTCTGAAAATACAGCCATTATCACATTGCTTTTTTATGGTGTTACTTTGAAGGTCCCTCAGCATTACACCAATTGTTTCCTGCTTCGTAGTACTTAGAAATTCAATTAGTATTAGTGAAATAGTGTGATTGTGAACTAAGAAATCAATTCTCTTCTCCAAGTCTTCTCCAGAATGTAGCTTGCTGAATAACAGCTAAGCTAAGTAGCGGGGTGGGTTGCTGAGTTCCAGGTTGTCTTTATGAGGCTGTGTTTGATATGGTGAGTTCAGATGATGGAGGAACTTAACAGGCTGGTAACGGTTTTTTTACCATATATATTAACAGTGTAAGGCGTATAGAGACATTTTGCTGGGTTATTTTCTGTTCCTCTGTAGTGGCATTAGGTGAATAGTGCATGAATTCTTTTTCTCAAGGAAGTGTGAAGTTCTAGGTAAAAAAGGTGGTGTTTTTCCACCAGAATTTACCTTTTGAACAACCGTCAAGAAACGTCAAGGAAGTTCTGTAGCTATTTGGAAGACCCCATAGTTAGAAATTTATAACATGGTTTATTCCTCCTTTTTGAAAATGCTAACACAAAGCAGGTTTTAGGGAGAAGAGAGGGTGAAGGGCTCTCTGTGAAAATGTAATGGCTTAGTCTCAGGCAGCGTCTTGGTTCCCGAGCTGGACTCTTGTCTGCAAGAGCCTGGAGACAGGACCAATCTGAAATTCTAGTTAACCCCTCAAGTGCACTTGTGGTGTGGAGGCACAAGGGGATGACCCCAGCTGATTTTATTTGGTTTGGTTTGATTTGTAAAGGTAACAGCAACCATGAGTGAAATCAGTCTTTGTGCTTCTCAAGTTTGCTGTCGACTCCTTGAGAGCTTGTGAAATTTTTATTGTAAAAGCTTCAGAAGGCAGAATGCCTCTGGGGTTTTGTTCTTCTATGGCAAAAATATAATGTGCTAGTAGCCTATATATAATTACAAAAAAATATGAAGCATGATTAAAACTGAGCAAGACTGATGCCTGGCTCCAGACTTGACAGGACTTTCACCTTTTCCTGCTCAGACTGATTAACAGTGATGCAGTTTTGTTGTGCCCAGTGTTTATATTACTAGTGTCTACCTCAATTTTCCACTACGTGTGCTGGAGAAAAAAGCATTACAGTTACCAATTAGGGGAGGTAAAAGTTAGTAATATGCTGTCTGAGTTTGACAGCAGTGAAGACCACTAATTCATGTGAATTCATACAGAAGGTCAATGTCAAAACTCAGCCTGAAGCTAGGGAGGAAACTTCCTGAGCCTAGGTGGTATAGACTTGATTTTATTCCCCGTGGTTCCCAGGTCTGTGTCTGACCATGATGCCGTTGTGTCTTTAATTTGGACATTTACCTGGTCCCCATATCTGCATGCATATCAGGTCCTGAAAGTATGCAACTCTTTGAAATAAAATATATAATCATCTGTAAGCGTTTAAAACTGGATCCTGAATTGCCAAGAAACTAGTTAAGAATCTGGGGTTTAATAAGATGGTTTGATCTAATCCATGTAGGAGGCAGGCTGCTGTTCTTAGCTTTCCAGTGATTTCCTTCTTTAGGCTAAGGTGGAGAGCAGTGTCTGAACACCATCCAAATCAATGAATGAACAAGTAGTGGGATCTGGTGTAGAGCAATGAATGGCACCTGCTTGCAAACTAGAGATAGTAAGGAGCACTTCTGCAATTACTATTCTCTGTATCTAGCACGCTCCAGATTTTTTTCATTTTACAGAAATCTACAGGTAGAATGTGTATTTCTGTATATTCAAGATTATTGTATGGTCCTTCATAAGAAGGTCATGTATGTCTTGCTACTGGAGACCTGAAATTAGCATTAATGTTGGAGGTGCTAAGCTGTGACTGGCTGTTGTCTACCCACTGCTTGAATTAACATTATTTCTGAAATGCAGCCTCTTTTATATAAGCTTAAGGAAAGAAAAGAGTCTTTTAGCAGATATGCAAAAGTACAAGCTTCAAAATTGTCCTACACTAGCAAAAGAAAAAGAAAAGAGGGGCCAAGTAAACACAACAGGCATTTAAACCAGATGCATGCAATCACTTTGTATTGTTTTCCAGATCTAAACAAAGAAAATGCTTAGGATTTGGAGATTCTTTTATCAGCCAGTGTCTCTCAACTTTCTTGGAGCGTAAAGGGTGGGGATGGGCTATGTACTGGTGCCGCTGTGCATGGCCTGTGTCAGACTCCCAGCCATTTGCTACAGTAGGGTGGAATTCCCAGCTGCCCAGCCTTGTCCAGGCTTCCTTAGCTTCTGCCAGGCTCCCCTGCAGCCTCGGACAGCAGCAGATTGTTGAACACCAATGTATTTATTTTTATGTTGTTACCACATTCCCAAGTGGAACCTTGGCTATGATTTCAGCTGGTCTCACCACACCATCCAAATCCTTCATCAGGAGCAGCTGGGAAACAAAATCACTCAGGTTTCTGCACAGCACATTGCTGGTACGCCTCCTCCCTCCCACTAATCCTGTTAATTCCAGTCTTCATTTGCCACCCTCCTGGTTCTTTCCTGTTGCTGTGACTGACTGCACAGGTGGCCTTGTCTTTGAAAGGTGACCTTCAAATGGGCACTTTGAGCAACCTCTACCTCAGACTGCTTTGGCTACTCAGGCACAAGGTATCTTGTGACACAGAAGAGCAACTTTTGAAGTCACCGCAGTATACTTATCCTAATCTCGGAATGGAGTAATGATCATAGAATCATAGAAT
>NW_010235389.1:0-655 GCF_000690775.1 Eurypyga helias
TCCCTGCCCTTGTCTTCCATGACTGGGGGTTACAGCTCTCCTGTTTCCTTCCACAGGGGGCCCACGTTTTCCCTGATCTTCCTTTTATCCCCTGCATACCTATAGAAGCCCTTCTTGTTGGCCTTGATGTCCCTGGCCAGGTTGAATTCCATCAGAGCTTTGGCTTTCCTAACCTCATCCCTGGTTTACTGGGCAATTTCTCTGGACTCCTCCCAGGCTCCCTGTCCCTGCTCCCACCTGCTGTAGGATTCCCTTTTGCGCCTCAGTTTCTCCAGGAGCTGCTTGTTCATCCACACAGGCCTCTGGCCACGTTTACCTGACTTCCTCTTTGTTGGGATGCATCGCTTCTGAGTTTGGAGGAGAAGGTCCTTGAATACTTGCCAGCTTTCTTGGGCCCCTCTTCCCTCCAGGGCTTATTTCGCTGGGACTCTGCCAAACAGTTCCCTGAAGATGCCAGTGTCTCCTCTCCTGCAGCCCAGGCTAGCGAGCTTGCTGTGCACCCTCCTCACCTCCGTAAGGATTTCAAACTCCCCCATTCCATGGTCACTGCAGCCAAGGCTGCCCTTGAGCTTCACATCCCCCCCAGCCCCTCCCTGTTGGTGAGAACAACGTCCAGCACAGCACCGCTCCTCGTCGGCTGCTCTTGCCTCTTCCG
>NW_010235390.1:0-13345 GCF_000690775.1 Eurypyga helias
TGGAGAGAGGTTTTGCTACTGCATCTGCCAGTTCTTTCGGGACCCTCAGATGTATTCCATTGGGTCCCATGGACTTGCACACCTTCAGGTTCCTCTGTGAACTCTTTGCCTGGGTGAGAAGATTGTTAGGTTTAAGGTGTAAGCTCACACTTGTTTAGACAAATACATGCCCATCCCTGGAGGATGAGCCTTTTTCAGGTTTTGTGTGCTTGCCCCTGTTGTAGCTTGATCTGGCTGAGCAGTAGGTTAGGATAGATAGCAATAAGCTGTTTGGAAAGTAGAGTGGCACAGTCAGATGAAGATTGGCACTAGTCTGATAAAACCAGTTCAAATGCCTGTTTAGAGAAACAAGGGAAGTAGTCGAGTACAGGAAGCTAAAGGCATGTGAGATCTCAAGTTTATTCCCTACGTGAACACTTGAGTTTGCACAGAAATGTCGGTACTGGAGTAACTGGTTGTTTGTTGGTTTATAATGCCAATACATTGATGATGTTGTTGTTCACTTGCAGCTGCGCTGAGAGCTTGCGCTGATGGAGGTGCCAATCGTCTCTATCACATCACGGAAGGAAGCCAGGAGAGGTATGTTAACAATAAACTTGAAATTATTGAAGTCCTCTCTTCTCAGTGAAAGTAAAATCTGCAGGGAGAGGATCTGTTTGGTTACTGAAGTAGGGCCTGCTCTGTGAGTGGCACTTTAATGAACTGTGGCAGGTAGTATAATATTTTTTCCACGTTTTTTAAAATTTTTATTCCCAGTTACCATTTTTAAAAACACACAGGTAGCCCGAAATAACTTTTATTCCTTAAGCCCACTGGTCTTTTTTCCTCTTGAAAGCTCTGCTCTCCGTCTGTCTTTATGCATCCGTCAGAGCTAGGCCTTTGATACAGCCTCTGAAAAAACTTGCTGTGCCCCTAGCAAGGGTTCACTAGGGGAACATCTGATGCCTCTCACCGAGAGCTGAAACAAGTATGCCCTCTTCATTCTTCTTGTGAGGCCTTAGAAGAAATGTGTTTTCTTTGCAAAATGAGATGGGTGATAAAATAGAAAGTCTCCTTTTCTGCCTGCATTAATTCTAAATTAGCATCAGGGCACCATACGTGACCAAACGCGAGCACAGAGGTGACCTATAAATGTATATCCTAGGGTAAGGAAATACGACTGAAAGTAGAAAATATCCTTGTTGTCAGTAATGGCAATTAAAATTGGAAAATATCCCAGGTTTCTGACTCAGGAGAGTTGATGGGTTGGGGTGTGATGCAAAATACTGCATTCAAGTGGTTTCTCATTTTTGTACTGAAACCACGGAACACTCTGTATTCTGAGGTTCCTAAGGATCCTTTGTGCTTGTCTTTAGGATTTCCAGTTATTTTGAGCAAGAATTCCTAAATATAAGTTTAGTAAAAGCAAATAAATTAATAAAGCTGAGTCCCAGGGCAAAGGAATGAGACAGGTATTTGTTAGAACTTACAAACTTATGAATGATTTTCTTCAAACAGCAAAATCCGGTACATATTTTGTGTTTCATCTCATGGCAAGCATATGACAGAGGCCAGGGGAAGCTTGGCTTCCTCCTGTCCTTCATCCCAAGACCAGAATTGGAGAGTTACAGTTTTAAAGTAAAGGTTAACTTAAAATTTCTTCCTTTGTCACCTGTGAGAGGTTTGATGGCTGAGATCTACAACTGCTAAAACCAAGACTAGACTCTGTCAGGCACTACTAGCTGTTGTAGGAGTATTCATTCTGTAATCTGCTGTTTCCCTTCTCCTCGTAGTTGCTAACAGAACCACACACAACTTAATCCTGAATTCCAACGTAAATCTGTTTGACTTGCAGCAAGCAGTTCTCTCTGGTAATGGTGATGCTTGCCAAAGAACAACATTTTAGAGCTTTCATTTTACCTTCTCCTGTAACCCATTCATCTCTTCTGATCTCCTTTATGTCTGGATTAAATAAATATAATTCAGGGGAAAATGAATGATTATACCTTGATTGAATAGTTCTTTCAATCTTAACATACTTGGCCCTTGGAGTATTCTTTTTCTCTATCTTTCTTCTTCTCATCTTAATTGCCTTGGGTAGGTATATTTTACCTTCAAAGTGATTCTTTTGAAACAAAAAGACCTGCATAATTTTGATTTTTGTCTTTAAAGAAATCATTCTGCTGGAAAGAATATTCATTTACTTCTCTGAAGTATTTTCCCTCAAATTCCCTGTCCAGTGTTACTAAAGAGCTCTCTGCTCAGACTCCACTGACATGCTAATCATTTTTTTTAATGCTGTCTTAACCTTCTCTTTAAAACTCTATTTTATTCAAAGCCCTGATATCTAATTGTGTTGTATCAAACCATAAAAACTGTAGTTCTTTAATTCTAGGGAGATTAGTATGTCCAAGAGATACACATAAAGAACTTTCGGTCCTGATTCTCAGTGACACCAAAGTGCCTGAGGAATCTTTCAGAGTGAGACTAAATTATAACATTCTGACAAAAGTACAGCTTGCAGTATGGAACTGTTACAGGGCTGTCTTCCTTTGGCGGTAAGTAAAGTAGTTGTTGTTTTGAAGAGTCCGTTTCCAAATCTTAGAAGAAGATAGGGCTAGAAATGACCTGAAGACATCCATCCTTCTTTCCTTTTGCTTCAGGCTGAAGCCAAACGTATCTGTTCCATTCCTGATGCATACCTCTCTAGCTGGTTCTTAAAAGTCTTCAGGTGGGAGCACCACCATGTCCAGCTTCCTCTGTTTTAGGCTAAAATGTACCATGCCCCCATCAGTTTCCTGGTTGCCTCATCTGTGTGTTGACTTGTTTCGGTTCTTGAGCAGTTCACCTGTTCCCATCAAGCAAAGGAAGCTCTCCCCTTCCTCCATAGCACTGTGACTTCAGGTCATGAGGTTTGTGTATGTAAGATATAACATGTCTTCATCTGTGTTTGTGGTGTCATTTGTATGATGTGTTTGGTTGGTTTTCATAGAATCACAGACTGGTTTGGGTTGGAAGGGACCTTGAAGATCACCTGGTTCCAACCCCTCTGCCATGGGCAGGGACACCTTCCACTAGACCAGGTTGCCCTTGAGCTTCACATCCCCCCCAGCCCCTCTCTGTTGGGGAGAACAAGGTCCAGCATGGCACCCCTCCTGGTCGGCTCCTCTGTCACTTGGATAAGGAAGTTGTCATCGACGTATTCTAGGAATCTCCTGGCTTTCTTGTGCCCTGTCATGTTGTCCCTCCAACAGATATCGGGGTGGTTGAAGCCCCCATGAGGACCAGGGTATGTGAACGTGAGGCTGTTGCTATCTGTCTGTAGAGGGCCTCATCCACTCGCTCATCCTGTCCAAACTTTTCCCCTAAGTTTCTGTAAAAACTAGCTCAACAAACATGAATTGCAATTATTCTTATTTAAAAGCAAACGAACCCAAGAAAACCTTCATGTTTGTAACTAGGGATAAGGAGAAATAATGCTGGGGATTGTTTTTTCAATGATGTGTTAAAACAAATTACTTTTAGAGCAGGAGGGGTAGGAAAAGTAACCAAAAGGGCAGGATAACTTTTCCTCAGAGAGCCCATCTTTGGGAGCTGTCAGTCCTGGGGACAGAGGAAAGGCCGGAGGGAAGAAGGGACGGACTCCCATGCTCTGTTGCTTTTCTCTACAGCCCAGAAAGGTTATTTTCATTAGACTGTGCTTTTTCTTTGTTATCATCAGTTCCCATTTAGAAATAAGGATTATAGCTAAGCTGTTCTTGATTGTTAAACATTTGCAGCTGATCAAAGTTATCAGAGTTAAAGGTGAATAACTGATCTTTATGGGTTTGTTTTTTTTCCCTGCCTTACTCTGTCTGCCTTGCCTTTCCTGTTGTTTCCTTGAATCACTGTAAAGCAGTTACCCACTTCAGCGTTAGGTTCTTCCTTATCTGTATCACACAACAGCAACTTCTTTCTCAACACATTCTGATTCAATCTCAAGGCATCGATTAACCTGGGTGTCACTGGCTTTGGGGTGTATGAAGGTGAAGATGCATCGAAAACTATCATCGTATTGGCACCTGTAAAAACAATCATTAGTACTTGTTTCTCAGATGCTATTTTCCAGAGAGATGTCAAATCCATCGTGTATACAGGTTTTGCACTATTAAGAGCTTCAGGACAAAGGGGGGAGCAGTGGGCTCTATAAGAGGAAGGATAATCCTATCGTGAAAAACACCGGCTTTCTGGGGTTCTGTAGTGTTTCAGTACATCAGACTCACTGTATGGCATGAGGTGGGTTGCCTACAATCACTAGGAACAATAAGCCATTGAGTCAGAAGGAATCAAGGGGATTGGTTTGCAAGGTGATGTCACTTTTTTAACTTGGATTTAACAAACTCTTTTTATGTCCCAGGCTTTGTGTTGAAAAGCTAAAGTGGAAAATAGAAGCCTTAATTCTACAGCGTTTATAGCTTACACTTACTGAGTATTATACTTGCAAGTGCCAATGAGTAAATTTAGACGTATCACAAACTTTTCAATACCGACTACTCCTGAGGAGTTTCTTGTCCTTCACTTGCCTGGAAATGCTTTCCAGGGTTAGTCGCTCCATCACCTTCCCAGCGATTGAGATGAGGCTGAGCAGTTTGCCGTTCTCAGAGTCTTCCTTCTTGTCATGACTGTCTTGAAGAAGGGCATTTCCTTTCCTCCAGTCTTGGGGGACTTCTGCCAGACGCGATGGTTGGTCAAAGATTATCAAGAGCGGCCCTGCAGTGACATCGGCCAGCTCTTGCAGCACTCGTATGTGCATCTCATCTGGTTGCATGGACTTATATGTCTGTTTTGCACAAGTATTCCCTGACCTGATCCTCTTCCACCAAGGGTACATCTTCCGTGCTCCAGTCTTTCTCCCTGGTCTCTGGTGCCTGGGATTCCTGGAGGCTGATCTTGCTGGTAAAGGTGGCATTCAGTACCTCAGCCTTTTCCATGTTCTGTGTAACCGGGTCCCCTGTTTTATTCAGCAGCGGGCCCACATTTTTCCTAGTCTTCCTTTCGTCACCTCTGTACATAGAGAAGCCCTTCTTGTCTTTGACATCCCTGGCCAGATTCAATTCCATTTGGGCTTAGCTTGCCTAACTTCATCTATCCCCAGGCTGAGCTCCATGCACTCCAGCTCTCACATAAAGGGCAACTCCTTCTTCATCATCTTCCCATCCTGTCCTTCCTGAAGAGCCTGCATCCCCTCACTGCAACACTTCATCCATGCTTCCATGATCCCAACAAGATTGTAACTCTACAACTGCACACAGATCTCTATCTTGTCATGTTTTTCCCCATGCTTCATGCATTCTCCAAGGTTTTACCTTGCCTCAAAAGTTTGAAAAGGTAGCAATAGGCTTAACCTTTGAATAGGAAAACCAAGCTGGTGTAACTTCCGTAAGGAATAGTAGTCGTGTATTTGCTTGTGTAAAAGGTGGAAAGATAACTCAGAGTGGAATTGTCTGTATATTTTGATGGCTTCATGTGTGCATTTTGGCAATCAGTGAGGGTAAGTAGTGCCAACTGACCAGCTGTCCTGGCTTCCTTTGTTGGCTTGTGCAATCAGCTTGTTATAACTAACACCAAATTTGCCTAATCTTAGAAACCACTGCCTCCAATGTGAAGAGCATGAAAGAAGAAACAGCAGGGCAACAGCTAGCAATACCCATATGTAAAATGGCAATATTGTCTTGTTTCCTGAAAGCCTTCTCCTCATGGAAAAGTGTGTCCCTAATAGGATTATAGAGTGAGAAATCCATATATACTTCACTGTGTTCCACATTGAATTAGAAATAGGGTACTTATGAAGGTAATTAGCTATCGATGTAGCTTAATGTAGGGTTGAGAGAAATTATTTGCTTGAACTCTTCAGATTATAGTGGATTTTTTTTTTTAAGATATCTTATATTCAGGCAAAATTTAGGGTACTGTTGCAGAAAACACTGAATGAGTTTTTCTGAGTATAAAGTTGTACTAGAAAGGTACAATGGTGTTTTCTTGTCTTTAAAATCTATCATATGTTTTGGGGAGGGTGTGAGAGTTATAAATGTGAAGCTTTTGCTTTATTAATATTGACATAAGGATATGTTTCAGTATTTTTTTTTTTTTAAAGAATACCACTGAAACTGTGAGGTCAAAGCTATTTGAAATGGCTTTCCTGTTGCTGCTGGTGGTGAAGAGTTCTTTGAATTCAGGGATTACAGTCTGAAAGCCAAGAAAGTTGAAAGCTGAGGGAGTGCTTTATTTGTTAAATGGCCTAAGGAAATCTTTTACATCAGACATTTTTGCCTGACCTAAAAACTGCAGCAGTGTTTAAAGATCAGATTCAGGATCTTGAGTTTATCCTGGTGAATTCTGCAGGAGTGTTCAGAAAACCCATCCCTATCCACACTCAGCTCCTTTAGGAGCCACCTGACTTGGGATCCACTTTTAAACCCTAGCTTACTTTAGCAAACTGACAGGCATAAACACATTTCAGAAAACCAAAGCGACTTCTCTCTCACTGTTTGGAAAGATGAGGGTGTTTGCTTCAGGTAGTGTAGATGAGAAATTCCCAAGATACGTTTAGATCATCTAGTGTAGGTTTTGGCTTTTTAAAATTTCTATCTTCAATTTAATTACTTACACTCAATTACATTTTCAGATAAATTTTTATTCCATGCACTGTAAGTTGAATCCAAAGTTTGTTTCTGAAATAATGAAGAGTTGAGATATTAAGAGATACTCATAGATTCATTCCTCAATTTGAACCAAGATTATCTTTCTGTACTGGGATGCGTTTCCTGAAAGTACCACGGCAATAACATCACTTGGCTTATCAGGCTTATTGGGTCCCAGAATCAAACGCTCACAGAAATGGAGCGTTGAAAATCAGTGGTGCTGTTATTTACTGATGGGTTCCTCTTTATATTAAACAGCAGTATAAAGCCAGACCAGGAGTATGTGTTCTGCAGTTACTGACTAAATCACCGTAGTGTTTATTTCTATTCAGTCGTCAGATAGTATAGAAGAAAAATCTGGGAGTTACGTAGCCATAGTTCAGATTCACTTGAGAATTTTAGGAGGGGCAGTAGTACTGTGTTTTGCAAATCACACAAAGTGGAGCTGTGTTCTGAGGGAGACACCAGCAACCAGAGGTAAAAGCTGTTTTACAGATAGGTTTACTTGGAGGTGATTCTAATTGTAGTTAATACTGTATTCCATAAACTGTAACAGAAAATGTACAAGGGCTTTTCCACCATCCCCTCAACCTGAAAATCAAACAGCAGGTTATCATCTCATTTAAGAAAAAAATTAAAAAGGCACATGGGCTTACAAATATTAGCAGAATTTAGTCAGTCTATGTTGAATTTTTGTTGCTTTTGCTAGTTGGGATGGAAATTGTACAATAATTGTAATATTTATAACTAATAATGATGGGAGGTGACGGTGTTGCCCATTGTGACTCCAGGAAGTTAGATCTCTGTTAGAAAGAAGGTTTTGTCTCATCACACTTTACAGAAGCTGTGACGGGGCTAGCTGTTCCTCCCTGACGTACGTGTGTGTGTACGGGCACATGCGTGCCTTGTTTCATGGGACACTAAAAGTAAGTTACTGCCTTAGTACAGGATCACGCTTTCTTTAAGGAAGAGTAAAGAGGAAAAGCACTCTTGGGTAGAAATTTTGGATATGATTCAGAAGTGGCAGAGGTAGATGTACCAGCTTTCATCTAAAGTAAGAGTGAGAGTATGGTCTACTGGTTAAACTGGGAATCAAGACCTTTTGTTGTTCCCATTTTGCTCAAAGTCATCCAGTGAGCTACCAAATAATCTCATATTCTCAGTCAGTCACCTTTAAAATGCCTTAAGAAGAGCTAAAATGCTGTCTTTGTTCACGTGGTCTCATCAGAGTTTCTGATAGTTCCTTGTTAAAAGCTGAGCCTGTAGCAGTGCCAGATATCATTCCTCCTGAAGTCACTAATAAGGGATAGTAAGCCCTAGGTGGAGGTAGACTTGGTGTCCGTTAGCACTCCAGTTACCTGCACATTTTGGCATACATCCACAGATTTTCTTTTTCTTTTTTGATACAAGACATTCAAAGATGGCATTAGGACCCTGTTGTTTCAGCCACCTCAACAGACCCAAGTGTGAGACTTGTCTTTGCTGGAATTATACCTATCTTCATAGAATCCCAGAATGGTTTGGGTTGGAAGGGACCTTAAAGACCATCGAGTTCCAACCCCCCTGCCATGGGCAGGGACACCTTCCACTAGGCTGCTCCAAACCTCATCCAGCCTGGCCTTAATCTTAAGGAGTAGATGGGAAGGACTAGGGCAAAAGTCTGGGGAGATGGAGTGATGGGCAAATACAAAACAGATGGACACTTCAACTTAGAAACCGGGTCTCTTGGCTGCCAGTGAGGTGCTCTGCCCATAGAACTGTGCTGTCCCAGTAGGAGCACCATAAGCCAAGTTCTAATTGCCATCCAGGAAAATAAAGGGTCACGATTTGTCCAGAACAGTAGTTCTGGAAAAAACAGGGGAAAAAATGTGGCTAAGAAAAGGAGAGTATAGGGACACTTTCAGTTAATCCCAGGTCTCTCAATCAGAGGGTTTGTATTGCTTCAGCTTCTTCTTCAAATGGCTGTATCTGTGCCCCTGGTGTACTGTAAGTAGAGGGATGTCATCGCCATCTGGGTGATTTCTGGCTTTATGACATGGTAAAAATCATTTATGGCCACCCTGATGCTGGAAGTTAGGACTTCGTAGTGATAAAATATCTGCTCATTGAGTCACCACTGGAAAAATTAGCTTGGAAAAGAGTCCTGAGCTGGCCTCAGAACACTCTGCACTTTATAGTGTTTCGGTTCATCGTGCCTAAGGAGTCATTCTCGGGATCCAGGGAAAGCTGGCTCTGGTGCGTTGGGGTGAAGTGTATGCCTGTGTTTCTTTTGGATCTCTGAATATCAATAGAAATGAAGGATTAGGCAGGCAATGCTTGCTTTTATGGAGCAATACTTTTTACAGGTGTTGGGGGCGGGCTGGAGGGGTAGGAGTTTTCCTGTGTTTGAAACAAAGCAAAACCAGAAAGCTCTTACAAGCCTCGAACCAGGCTGGGTCTTTGCTGCAATAATACTGGTCATGTAAAATTTAAAATACCAACGTTATATGGAACATGGCAAGAGAGATCTTAGATTTCAAAGACACTCTGCTGAGAGTTAGAAGAACGCCAAGATCAGCATTCAGCCTGGGAGCACAGAAATCTGTGCTATCAGTGCCTTAAAATGAATGTTAATAAATGACCTCGACCTTCACTGGTCTGCACTGTTGCCCTTCGGCGATTTTGGGAAGGATTACTGGTGCTATGGCACCTGCTCACTTTTTTGGCTTTTTTTTTTTTTTCATAGTCTGGATAGTTCCTGAAAAGTGTGGGTATTGCCCCTTCCAGGTGACTTCACATTACAGAATATTGCATAATGGGGCTGAACGCAAATAACACCTGTAGATAAATTATTCAGATTATTTTTTGCTGCCTCTAAAATGCTCTTTCAGTAAACTTATTAGTGATTGTTGGAGCGTAAACATATTCTGGATGTTTATTTCTTGGGTTTTTTCCTATTCTCTTCCTTCAGTAGACTCAACTCTCTTTTTATTACAAATATGTGAAAGCTGGAGGTTCTGACTTTTAACAATTTGCATTCAAATGGGCACTTTTATTTTGAGAACAGATGATTGTATACTTCAAATCTGTTTAGTGTTAGTGAAGCCAGTAGCTTGTGAATGGGGCACTTTTTGCATTATAGAATATAATGAGAAGTAAAACTTTAAAATATAAATTCATTTATCTTTAAACTATTTTTCCTAGCACTTCTGCTAGAATTTGGTTTTAAATCTAATTGTATTCCAAGAGCCTTACCATTTCACAAATGGCCTCTTTCAGCTTTTCATTTTAAAATGTTTTGTGTCGCCGTTGTTTTCACAGAAAGTGCTGCCAAAAACAAGGAGCTGTGGTTTCAAACTTACCAAGGCTACTTATTACAGCTGACAAATGAGAATAGTTAACAAGTTAACAATTTAGGGGGATGTGGTGTGATGGCTTCTACCTTGTCAAGTGATGAAAGTACTCTGTACCTCTTCTGACAAGGACAAGCCGTGGAGCAAAGACTGCAGAACCAGCTGCAACGCCAACCCCATGGAGGGTTGAGCATCAATTAAGTGGTTGGACTAGGTAAGGTTGCCAGGCAGCTCTACAGATTCCATAATTGAAGACATAAGGGTTAATCCTTGGCAGAATGTTAAAGCCCTGAGACCTCACACAGCCAGCTTTGTTGTGGCAGCAGAAATAGCTTACTCAAGCTTGTGGATAATGTGTACAGTGGTACCTCCAAAGCTGCTCTTGGATGCGTTTCTGTTCAGAGAAACTCTAATCTTCTTCAGCTTGCAGTCCTGGGTGTTCACAGTCCTCTGCAGGCAACATCCTACCTGCCTTCTTTAGGTACCAGTCTGGGGTTTATTTTCATAAAATGGGAGAGAAAAAGTCTTCTGATGCCTTGATTTAGTTGTATTTTCTTTTTTTAAAAAAAAAAAAAAATTTACTGGCTCTGTCTTATATGAAGACTTTATTTTTTTAAAGTTTTAGGTAATTTACCTGAAGGCCATAGTGAATATAGAGAAATATAGAGAATTCTGGGTTTTGAGTAGGGGAAGAAAGAACTTTTTGAATAACAAGTGAAAATACAGAGGGCAGCGATGTTAAAAGATTGGAAGGCAGTTGGAAATGGCATGAGCTACACAGAAGTATCTTGCCTACTCATCCCAAATAATTGAGCAGAACAATGTCTGATCGTGTGGCTGGGTGTGAAACTGCTCAGGTAGGTGGGATCCAAGGTTACGGCATGTCTTAAAACAAATGGAGATGCATGAAGGTCTTATGATGCTTCTTTGCCTGGTTGGACATTCCGCACGGGCAAGTCTAGAGTCTCTCTGCAAACTGGTTTTGGTGTCTCTGCAGAACTCTGGACCAGTATCAGCACATCACTCAGCTCTGGCTCATTAGCCCAGCTGAGAAATTTGAGAGTGTTTGGGCTGAAACATGCAGTAAAGTAGTAGGATGGCTGCTGATACAAGAGGGAGCGTGTTCTGTATGCCGTAGGCTATCCCTTGACTCGCAAATGTTTTCCACCTCAGTACCTTGTTGTAAGCACTCGTGTACATATAAGCACCTCAAGAACAGGTTAGCACTACAAAGATAGGCCTAGAAGAGTGAATGCCAGAGAGAAGAGATCAGTAGATGATGAGCTAGGTGACAATTTTCAGAATACCACCAAAATACCTGTCTGGTGTGAGACACTCTGATCATGAACACATTCAGAATAAAATACATCTACCTTGCACTAACTCTTTTTAGCTCAAGTACATACAGGTACTGTATAAAGAAAGTACTGAAATGGACTCAAGAAGAGATGCTTTCAAGTCATAAGCTCACAGCTTTTATTGGGTTTGGACTGATGTCCTGGTTTATTCCTCTGAGTAGCAATGAGTATTGAGTTAAATCGACTGCAAAATAAAAAAGGTCAAACAAATAATACTTGAGAACAAATACAGCTCACCATGATTAAAATTCATTTTTTATTCTAGAGGGAGAAAAACCAAATCAGAACTGACCAGTGGCTATCTCTGTGTGCACGCTACATGCAGATTCTCCTAGAAATTAAGTTCTGGAGTTGTTTAGGATTTTGAAATGCACTTGGTGAATGAGGGTAAACTAAGATTCCATGCAGCTTCAGTAGAGCTTTTAACACAGGTTTTAGTTTTAGGGTTTTTTTTTTTTTCTTTTTAGTGTTACTCAGTTTTTCTTTTTTAATGTCACAACATAGGAATAGATAAGTGCCTGCCAAATAGGGACTCAGATCACCTTTTCTACAGATTTAGGATCTTCTTAATTGGGAAGGGATTAAGGTCTAGATGTCTAAGTAATTACACTTTCTCTATACACTGTCCTGTATTCTTGCAGTGTAATAAATGCTTTACTGAATGCCTTACTTCTCCATGGTGATTGCAAGCAGGGAAACTGCCACGGCTGGGTCTCATATTTTCAGCAACCTGGTAGTGTTCCAGCCCTGGAACAGGTTGCCCAGAGAAGCTGTGGATGCCCCATCCCTGGAAGTGTTCAAGGCCAGGCTGGATGAGGCTTGGAGCAACCTGGTCTAGTGGAAGGTGTCCCTGCCCATGGCAGGGGGGTTGGAACTCAATGGTCTTTAAGGTCCCTTCCTACCCAAACCACTCTGTGATTCTATCAAATAGATGGAGCAGGAGTGAGACTCTCGCTGCTACTTTGTCAGTAAGCAGTTCTTCCAGAGATTGGACATAATCCATTTTAATACCTTGTGCTTTAAAAAAAAGACAACAACAACAAAAACACCAAGAACACCACAAAGAAACCCCAAATCACTCCACAACTTTTAGCTGTGTAAATTATTTGAGCATCTATGACACTAATTTCAGATTTGAGGCAAGCATTGGTGATAGTTGGAAATTGGTACTGCTTATTGTATTTGGAGTCAACAGAGCGATCGAAAATATTTAGAATACTGTTGGCAAGCTGCAACACCAGCAGTGAAATTCATCCTATAGCAATATATTGTTCTTGGAGCAGTAACTCCCGAGGCATATCCCACATACACATGCTGCTTGACTCTCAGACTGCCTGGACTTCCCTGGTTGTTAAGAAACTCCAGCTGGAATGTGTGTTCTGTCCTTTGACATAAGGCTGAGTGGCCCATTCGAGGTAACCACATCATGTGGCTAATGGGAATGTGTAGATAAGAAGCTTTGGATCATAGTGCACATGTGCATGTGGTTTTCTCTGTATTTCCTCCAGTGTGTCTTTCAGTATTTTGATCTCTCTGTAAAAGGTGTCTGGCGTGTAAAAAGAACAGAGGCATTAAATAATTGTATTTATTCCTTCGTTTATTCATTATAAGCATTGTGGATAGAGTGACTGGCTAAGTGAAGGCAGTATTAAGGATTTGCAGCTTGAGACTGGATTATCCGGTTAGTGTGGAGAGAGCTAATAGGATATCAGGGAATAAGATTGATAAGGGTCAGCATGTTAGAAAAGGTGTATTTTTAAAGTGCTTGATGTACGAAACAATGACGCAGTGGGGAGCAGTGGCGGTGGATAAAAGGCTGTGTCTTTGGACTTCCTCTGTCGTTCTCTCCAGTGTAAAAGAGGGACTGGCATTCAGGTGTAGCTCAAAATAGATCATATGAGGGTAGTAGGATTTTTAGGTTGGGTTTTTTTCCCTTTTTTTATTCTTTTTAAGCACGTGAGTGGGTAGTAGTGATTTTTTTTTTATTATTATTATT
>NW_010235390.1:13371-30553 GCF_000690775.1 Eurypyga helias
TCCAGTGACATCGTTCAGAGTGTTGGTCACCCAGCCGCGGGCCAGAGCGTTGAGAGCAGTTCCTGTGGTTGTCATCCCCTCTGTGCAGAAGTGAAGTTCCTCTGCAAGGGCTCCACATCCTGTGAGGATGCAAGAAAACTCTGAATATCTCTGTTTCTTTGACAGCAGGGCTTTTGTGTCAGTGTTTAGGAGAGCGAGAGAGATTAGGTGACAGTTGGCACAGGCATAGTCTAAATAGGGCAAAAATTGGAGGGGATGGGGGAAAAATGTGGTAAAAGGATGGGAAGGGAATGAAAGCTGAAAAAGAGAAAAACCTCTGGAGTAAACCAAGCTGCTAACTGCAGTGGAGCAACCTTCATGCTGTCACAAGAAAGGAAGGAAGGCTCTGTAGTAGGGAAGGCAGAAGTGTGATTTGCCTCTGCAAGTTCCAGCAGTATCTGTGGGAGGATTGATGCTTTCTAATTTTATAAGCTGCAGCAGGCGTGTTAAATGCCACTGTCAGATCAGACTGGAACTGTGTGCGTTAAGGTGTTTTGAGTGGTGAAAGAGAGACTGTCCCAAAAATACTGCTGAAAAAGTCAGTAAACAATGCAGTGCCTTTTTGTTGTTGTTAAAACTTCATCTGTGAGGTTTAATACTTCTGATGCTTTTAATTCTATGAAAAAAGAAAACTGTGTGTAAAGTGATTTTGAGGAGGGTCTTCTACAGGAGGGAATCGTGTGAGGAGCATGCATGGATTGATGGGGGTGTTGGCACTCAGAGGGAATTCTCAGGATGATGAAGAACCTGTTTTGAAGGGTTAACATTGCTAGCAAGCGAGCTACTGAACCCGCTCCCGCTCTGCAAGCCTCCGCTCTGACTGGCACCGAGGGGCCGATGTTGATCCATCGCTGGGAGCTTTGCAGCAAAGCAGTGCAAGCGCTGCACGAGCTGTGGTTCTGCCTCTCGGCTTGTGAAAAGGTTACTGCTCTCTGATTTCTTTTCAGAGTCAAAGCGTTTCAGATTGCACAGCAATTTCTGACAAAGCCGGGAGCTGGAACTGTGCTCCAGTGTCATTGGACTTGGAGTGACACTTCAGCCTCTGTGGGTTTAAACCAATAGGAATTACATGGGCAAATCCCTCCTCGTCTCCTTACTCCCTCTTCTCTGCCCCACTGTGAAAGTGATAGGGAAGATCATGGATGCTCTTCCCTATCTAGCTCTCATTCATTAAGTGACCACGTACAGGGTTCCCCTATTTCATAGAATCATAGAATCACAGAACGGTTTGGGTTGGAAGGGACCTTAAAGACCATCCAGTTCCAACCCCCCTGCCACGAGCAGGGACACCTTGCACTAGACCAGGTTGCTCCAAGCCTCATCCAGCCTGGCCTTGAAGACATCCATGTGTTCCTCATAAAAACCTGTTTACTACATTTAAGCTCGGCATTAAAGGAAGTGTTCCCTGGCAGAGCAATATTCACACAGCACGTTGAAAGTGCGCAGGAGGGGCCCAAGGTCACAAACTCCTTTCAGAGGTTAATTAAGTCTGAAATAAAGGCATTCTGTCGTAATTAAATAATAATGAATGAGAAGCCAGGAATATTTGGTGTATAATGCAGCACCACGAGGCAAAGCCAAAATCACCTGAAAATTTATTATTTTATTTCATATTCTATTATAAAATACCCTTGGGTGTCAGTGTAATTTTTGTTCTCCAACTTGCCTGTGACAGAAGGGGGATTAAGTGGTCAGCGCTGCCACGTTTATGTGATTCCAATACACCTCGGGAGTGGTTTTGAGAACTCTGATAGCACGTCTGACATGCTGAAGAGGACTTTCATCAGGAGGGCGATGCCTTCCCCGTTCTGCAGGATCTAATCTGTAATCAGAGTGGAATGTGCTTTCTTTACCGTGTTCACGCCCGAAAAGCCACGGTAGAAGTTTTGACTTCTTTCCGTCGCGCCAAACAGAAGCACAGTCATGTTCACGACCTGGTTTAAGAGCTCATCAGAATTTCCCTCTTTGTTCTTACGCTTCTGGGGTTTAATATTTTGGCATGTTCAAATGTATTAGGCAGGCTCTTGGCACTGCGCCACAGACAAGTTGTCAATCCCAGTGTAGGTTTCCTTTTTGTTTTCCCCCCCCCCCCAACCTTTGTTGTAAATCAGCTGATTTGGGCGTTCATCCACTGACTTGCTCCACTCTGTTGTCCGTGAAGATTGAACCATCTTAGTGACATAACACATTATAGGAGTCTGGAAAACAAAAGCATGGGTTACCTGTAGGTTGTAGTTTCAATTCCTTATCTCTGTGTTTTAAAAGTAATTAGAATTAGTTCTTTTCTTTCGTTGTACAACAGTATCTGAAAGCTCCATTTGTAAACTGGTTTGCCCAACTTGTGAAAGAAAGGGGTGGGGAAAACTGCTCGTGTCTAATGACGGGATTCATCCCAGCGTGCTGCAGGAGCTAGCGGATGTTACAGCAGGACCCCCCTCACTCAAATACCAGAGGACTTGGGAATCTGGCGTTGTCTGCACTGACTGGAAGCGAGCCAACATTACTCCAGTTTGCAAGAAGGGTGTGCGGGGAGCCCCAGCAAACTACAGACCTGTTAGTCTAACCTCAGTTCCTAAGGAATTGTGGAAGAGATCACAGCAGGTACTATTGAAAGGCATTTAAAAATCAGTGACATCATCGGCACAGTCAACATAGAGATACCAATTAATGACAGCTACATTACATCATGTCGCCTGTGGTGTCTTCGGGCTACTCCTTGACCATCTCAGTACACAGGAATTCAATGTGTCTGACTCAACTTCCTGGTGTCCAGCCTTTTCCAAAGCTGCATCCACTCAGAGTCCTCCTCTTCCATCTTACAGTGTTAATGGCCACAGAGGGCAGTGGGGGTATCAGACTTCTGAATGTCTTCCCTGAGGAGCAACTGCTATCACTGTATATAAAGGGAACAGCTTTTAATAAGAGCTCATAATTGCATTTGTATTATTTATAGGTAGATCTGGGTCCTTACGATCTCTTTCTGGTTCTAGTTAATTAGTGTGTTGAACTCTAATAAAAGATACATATGAAAGTGGTAATGACAATAGTAGAACTCGGTAGGATCGCAGTTAAGGGCTTTATAAATATTTTTTTAATCCTAATAAATTGTGAAGTTGATAGAGGGGGCATTGTTAAAAATTTCCTAGAATAAGCAGGACACCAACAGCATCAGAATTTACATTAACATTTCTTTTTCAGCTACTCGATCGAAAATTACTTGTTCAGAGCCCGAGTCAGGGGCTGTTTGTACTGTGCACTAGTTATCCAGGGTGACGTGTTTTCTGCCTGAAAGTGTTTTTAACCCACTTGGACAGAAAGAGGAGAAGAAGGAGGGCTTGAGAATTCTGTAATATTGTGTGCATGTTTGTGATGTTTCTAATGCCTCAGCCACGTGTGCAGTTTTTTCTGTGACTGACTTTTATGAATGCCTTGTTGAACAAGCACTAAATCTGTACATTTACCTGCCTGGATTTGCTGTCTGTCAGGTAGGTAGTTATCTAAATGCCATCATTTGTGCTCTAAATACTGTATTAGGAAGTGACAGTAACTAAGTGCTGCAGGTACGAACTGGAGGGCTGGCTCGGGTTCTCTTCACACCTTCCCTCGACAGCAAGATTTCCTTGCTTTTGATGAAACATTAATGACGACAGCTTAAGGCACAGACAGTAGGAGTTTGGTGGGTAGGTCCCAGCGGCAAGTCTGGGTATTAAAGACTTCATAGCAACAGGAGCACATACCTACTTCCTTAAATGAAAACACGCTATAGCACCATCGTCTGATTAATGGCCTGGGGAGGGGGCACACACACATTTGGGTCTGGAACGCAGTTGAGTGTTACATCTGAAGCTGCTATTGCCCAGGACACAAGCACAGCCACCACGGCCAATGTGACTGCTCTACTACCAGTCTCTGACCTATTTTAAAGCTTGCTGAGATTTATATACCCTTCAGTCGACCAGGTTCTCCATGCAGCCTTGGAGTGCCTTCTCTGTGCCCTTTTGATTTCTCTTGGTTATGCTTGAAGGATTGAAACCTGGCGAGGATCTTAGCACCCGAGTGCGGATTCTTGGTGCTTTTTAGTGATTTATGTAGGTAAGCCCTCGCAGCGGTAGCTGTCTTCCGATGTGGTTTGAGGGAAGCGTTATTTGAAGACCTTGATGTCTTGCAGAAACGTGCTGCCTTGATGCTGTTGCCGTTAGCTCTTTCTCAAGGGTTCGGACTGCGGAGTCGGTACCAGAGAGAGGACCTGGGGCAGACTCCTGTGATATTGTTACGATGGCTGTTGTGTGCTGTGCTTAGGATTGGTGTTTCTTCGGTGAGTTATCCCAGTGTGAGACAGTAGCAGAAGAAGGGAAAAGGAGTATCTGTGTGACAGCCGGCGCTTTCGGGAGGAAGCTGTGAGCAATGAGGAGGACTTTGGGATTTGGCATACTGCTTGGGCCAGTGAATTCTTTTCTTTTCTTTTTCCTTTTAAAGAATATTTCATAGAATCACAGAATGGTTTGGGTTGGAAGGGACCTTAAAGCTCATCTAGTTCCACCCCCCCTGCCATGGGCAGGGACACCTTCCACTAGAAGGAGTCATTTCCCACCTTTACACCTTTACCTTTTCAGGGTCAGGCTGGATGAGGCTTGGAGCAACCTGGTCTAGTGGAAGGTGTCCCTGCCCATGGCAGGGGGGGTGGAACTAGATGAGCTTTAAGGGCCCTTCCAACCCAAACCATTCTCTGATTCTATGGATACCATGGCGGTGTAATCGCTCTCTTCCCTTTTCAGATAGACTCTTAACTGCAGGGACCTTCCCTGTGGTGGTGATGCATAACTTCCAAAAATCCCTTCTTTTTCTGGGGGGTGGGGATGGGGGGAGCATTGGAAGCTGCACTGGCTGCCAGGAGGAGGAATCTGACTGCAGCAAAGCTGAAGGAAGATGCTAACAGCAAGACTAGCGTGTGTCCCTGCACTTGGGAGAGGCAGTCTTTGGGAAAGCTGACAGCCCGTGTAGTGGTCAGGGTGGCACTGCCACAGCCTTCCTTAGCATGTTGTTAGGCTTCCTTACGTGTAGGTTTGGTCACTAGCGAACAGCAGAAAGGATTAAAAATTTAGGTCAGTCAAGTCACTGTCAACCAGACATCCTTCTGCACCTATTTAGGTGCAGAGCGTAGGTATGAACTTTTAGGTGCAGAGCGTATGAACTATTTAGGTGCAGAGCGTAGGTATGAACTTACCTGGTTATTTTTGCAGTTCAAACATTTTGCAGGGGAAAACAGCAGGAGAGAGCTGGTTTTTCATTAAGTGAACATATTTTGTCAGTCCCTGAGTCTTTGTTCCCTAAAACACATGGGAGAAATAAAACCTTGATAGAAAAACTGTTTCGACTGAGTACATTGGGTTGTGATCAGAAGGTGGGTTTATTTATGCAGGAGAGTTACAACTTTTTGTTTCTTAATTTCATCCATATGTCAGCTAACTACAAAAGAGGGTTTTAATCCTTAATTAGAGTTTTATCAGAGGCATTTCAGCTGTATCTAGGCTCACCAAAATGATTGTTTGAGGTATTTCTGAGCTCGAGAAAGAGAGAGCTGTTTTTTTGTGTCCGTAACTGTAGACCTGTTGCCTTTGCTGTCGGAAATACGCACACTGCTGTTCTCAGTCTGGAGAGGTGGAGACTCTGAGGAGTTGAGGGTGGGAAGGCAAGGGTTGAGGTGAGATGCAGAAGCCTTACCCCGCCCAGGACAGGGCCACCTCTCTAGTAAACACTCTTCTGCCAGTCTTCAGAGCGCTTGGGGCCGACCTTTCCCCTTTGTGATTAGTACTCACCCAAAAAGAATTTCTATTAAACTTTGCAGTATGTTGTCTAAATCACAACCTCCAGGAAATGAAACGGGGCCATACACTATCCGGCTGCATTGTGCAGCGATGGGAGAATACTCCCTTGAGTTAATCTGATGAAAGTGAGGGTGCTTTTAGGTAAAGGTTGCCAAGCATCAAACAGAGCGGGGCTCTCATTCCATATGCGCATTTATCTTCTGCTGTCTCTCTAATTAATGCTCCTGTGCTGCCTGGGCAGGAGGTGCAGGTACCTTTTGAAATGCTAATGCTCCGGTGGAATATCCCGGTTCTTTGTCAGACCTGGAGAAGCTGCAGCAGAGGTCAGCAGCGAAAGGTTTAATAAAACTTCTGCCTCCCACTGACTTACCAAATTTCAGCCACACAGAGACAGCACACTTCAAAGAGCTCGCTGCCGTCACATGTCTTTCCTCCGTTCCTTGCCGTGGAAGTTCACGTTCCCGAAAAAGATGAAGCGCTGTGTTTTGTTCCTCTGTGCCGCCCAAGTGTTTTCAGGAAGCTCAGTGCTTTGGTTCGCTGCAAAAATGTTACGTAGCTTATCAGTGTAAGGGCTCAAAACCTGAAGACACTTTACTAATATATTTAAGGCACTCAAACACACCCTCTCCAGAAAGGTAAAAGGATCGGAAGTTTGCTCAGTGGCTGCTCCACAGTCAGTCAGAGCCCAGGAGAGAAGATATTTTCATGAACCATACGGGAGCCGACTTTGCCTTTCAGCAGTTGTGTTGTCACCAGATGTTCTGGTTTCCTCCTTAAGACTTCGTGTCCTCCCAGTAGGTGTCTTTAAATAGGTTTTTGTGTGACCATTTGCCTTTTATGGCTGGTCTTCCTCCTTATGCGTAAGTGCCTACATGTTGCTCTAAGGGCCAGGAAACAGAAAATTAATCCATAAAACGATCTGTATGTGGAAATCGGAAAAGCAAACGCAGGCCCAAACAGGAGAAGCCTAATTAAAGCGTTTGAAAACCTGCAGATTTCTTCTTGCCTGCTTGGAACAGATTGCTCAATAAGGGGATAAATCTTTTCTCATTGCACTTGGAGTCAGGTGGAAAGGGCTCTAAAGGATTTCTGCTGCAGGCTATTTACTGCAGTTTGAAGCCCTGAAGAAGCAAAGGGCTTCTTTAAACTCAACCTCTCCTGCGTAGGTCGTCTTCCCTGGCTTTGGAAGTACGTAAACAGGTGCTAAACTCAGGGCAGGTACTGCAGGTACTCGGGTGGGAGTGAGTAAATTATGGAAGCAAAGAAATCCCAGTGAAGGTCTTTCACATGGACTTGCTTACTCTTTGATTGTTCTTAACTCTGAAGGGTTCTTACTGGTGTAAAAGGTTGCAGAAAGGACACGTGGAGTTGAAATACTAGTCCACTAGTAACCATCTCATAAGGGGAAAAAATAAAATATGCGTATTCCTATCTCTTCTGGGAAGGAAGAGAAATTGTTTATCTTGTCTTGGAAAAGTTTGTTTTCACCTTGGAGGAACAAAATCCAACTTTGGTGTCACTCCATGAAGAAATCCTGGGCTGGCCTCAGGCTTCCAGTGCTGCCTTTTCAGGCTAATAGGTGAATCTCTGTGGAGTTTGGGACTGCTTCGATATAAGTTTACCAGGTTTTAGATCCCATCCTATCCCTCTGATTCCTCCCATGCTGTCTAAAATGTTAATAGGGAGCAGTTTACCTTTCTCTAACGTAGTGGCTGATGTTTCTCAATTTTGGGGCATATTCTTCCATGCTTTGACAATGAAAAGAGGGAAAGTGGTTTTGGATGTCTTGTCAGCCTCTATCTTCTCAGGTACCCTCACCCCTTGGAGGAAGTCCCGGTTATACTGTTCGTCTTCTCTCCCCTTTTCTCTGGCCTCGTGTCCTGGAGGACTAGAGGTTGGCACTTCTGGATGAGTAGTTATGCTTCCTTGCTTTCGCGATGGGGTTTTCCAGAGGGACATGTACTTACCTGAACCCAGGAGGGTGTTGGCACCATGGAAAACAATCAGGCAGCTTTTAAATCTTGGAGCATCGTTTTATTTTGTGCTGTATTGATCGTAACTGGGGAACAGTTTCAAATATTGGCAATTAAAAAGAAAAATGCAACAGTTGTGGCTATCATTAACACTTTTTTTTGTCACTGAGGGATAAGGATTCGAGGCAGGGCGTTAGCTGCATGATTTTTGTTAATGATAATGGAAGCTAGTTGGCTGTCCCCTGCAGAAGATGTCCCCCTGATGTGTGCTTTGCATAGCAGTTTGATCTGAGGGTAATATGTTCTACAATTTATTTCAGATAATTTATTTTTTTTATTATTTGCAAGGTGATACTGCATACCAGGCAAGCATAAATGAATGCATTATTGCCCTCAAACACTTTTATCTTTTGCTTTAAATCACAGCGTTTGCAAATAAAATAATACCTCTATGCTCTTTAACACTGAGCTCTTTAAAAACTAAGGAGAGAAGACGCTGTTCTCCAAGGTTGCCAAATATTACCTATGACTTTCAACCACAGAGCTGCCAGACCGTAATCCACAGATTTGGTAATGGTGTGTGAGAAGAATTCTGGCAGGGTGCAGGAGACTGCTGCCTGTGTACGGCCTGATGGAGGCATATACGTGCTTTCTTTGTTAAATTGGCGTCTGCAGTACTGTTGTGTCGTGTGTGTGTGTCCCTTTTTTTATGACATCTTGTTAAAGCTCCTCTGGATTTATTGTAATGTACAAAATGCTGTTTGGTAATTATGTTCTGTGTAAGCAATTACATTAATGAATGTTAGGGTTTATTAAAGTCTTGGAGGAAGGAATGGGCAATTGGGGATATTTATGTAGGTTTTTTTCTGAATTTGCACAGCAACTAGTGCAACATTGTCAGTGCCACCCTCATACAAATATTATACGGATGAGGGAGGCTTTGTGAATTGAAATAGCATTGATGTGAACCAAGGAGTCCGAAAAAGTAAGCTAGCTGACTTCAAGAGAGTCTTGATTGGGAAGTAGAGGGTGCAGAAGGTCAGGACTGTGCTTTTTTTAAAGGCCTGGTGATAATAATGTTATGGAATACTTAAAGTCAAGGAATCCTTGCTCAAGATAAACCAAACCAAAATGCCTTTTGATAGTCAGCTTGAAGTTCATTAATTGTATTGGTATTTAGTGTTGGGCTTCTGAGCCTCAGCCGTGACCCTTACCTGTCGTAACCTTGCAGGTGAGACCGGGAAAGTACTTACAGACTTAATAGGCATGAACGCTGAATGTATCTGGCGACGTGACATCAAAAGCACACCTCTGTACAGCTACACGGGGCGTTTGAGCACGCTGCTCCGAGACAAAAGGTAAACGGCATCTCCTTGTGCTGTACCTGTCTGGGAGTTCAAAAGATGCTTTGGTCTTCACAGCACTAAACAGCATTCTTCTGACAGATTTAATCAGATTTAACAACTTTCTGGTGAGAACAGCCCTCGCTCGGCCTTCTAGTCAGGAGGGCAAGCTGAAAGTGCATCTTAGCAGTTAGCAAACGTAGATTTGGGGTAAATGTAGATTTGCATGTTGGGGCTTTTGTGCTAAACTGTGATTTTATCGTTAATCCTGAAGTGAGGCTAAAGTGTTACAGCTTCTGTATTCCCAAGTACTAGCTTCATATGAAAGTTAAGGCTGACTTTAGAGACTTTGCTTCCTGTGAAATCTGCAGCATTTCGTCTTCACTGTACTTTTAATTCTGGGAGGCAGCTTGCGTGTGTCTTAGTCCAGGGTAAAAGGCACCCGTTTTGAAATTTATTTTAAAAAGTGATAAAAAGCATAGGGAACCCACTCTGTGCCCTCAGATAGAATCATAGAATCACAGAATGGTTTGGGTTGGAAGGGACCTTAAAGACCATCCAGTTCCAACCCCCCTGCCATGGGCAGGGACACCTTCCACTAGACCAGGTTGCTCAAAGCCACATCCAGCCTGGCCTTGAAGTCATCCAGGGATGGGGCATCCACATCTCTGGGCAACCTGTTCCAGTGCTTCACCACCCTCTCTGTGAAGAATTTCTTCCTGACATCTAATCTAAACCTAATCCCTAAACCTAAAGGATGATACAGCTGGGACACATATGTCTTCTCTGCGCAGGATTGTTTGCTCTGCTCTGACCGAAGGAAGCGAAGGGTAGCCCAGATACTGCCTTTAAATGTTCATGTCTCTGATGTTAAGATTTGTTTAAAAAAGGTTAATTGCAGACAATTATGTGCTAAAGGAGCTACATCACGAGAAAAGTCAATAGTACTAGGAAACTGTAACTTTGAATTAATGATGGAACCGAACGGTTATGCCAGAGCAATTTATTTAAGGAGGCAGTGCAGTTTTTATTACAAACTGCTAAAGTATCGTGTGGAGGGACTTTTTCATAATTGTATAAAAAGCCATATTCACCACTCCACTCTGCATTCCTAAAGTGAGTGAATAAAGAACCAAATATTCTGATGTTTTAAATTCAACATGCTGTTCATTAGTGTTGAATATTTAAAAATCAAACTGCTTCTTGGCCTGGCTTCCTTCTGGGCCAGGCTGGATGAGGCTTGGAGCAACCTGGTCTAGTGGAAGGTGTCCCTGCCCATGGCAGGGGGGTTGGAGCTAGATGGGCTTTAAGGTCCCTTCCAACCCAAACCATTCTGTCATTCTGTGAATCTTGAATTAAGCTGTGTCCATTAGATGAGCTTCTGGAAGGCAAAAGGCACAGTTGT
This sequence comes from Eurypyga helias, assembly GCF_000690775.1. Lineage (NCBI taxonomy): Eukaryota > Metazoa > Chordata > Aves > Eurypygiformes > Eurypygidae > Eurypyga > Eurypyga helias. The sequence continues at coordinate 23,957 of NW_010235390.1, forward strand.
GCTCATTTACCCTGAGAACCTCAGTTTAAAAAGCTTCTATGTATTTTGTTATCCGTGTCTGTGTTAAGATTATTGTTTTATGGTACTGGTGACTACAATTTTGTTAGCGTATCTTGAAACTTGGCAAACTTGTAGGAATCTCTTTGGGTTTTTTCCCCCTCTCCAGCCCCAGCATCCTGGGAGTTCATAAAACTGTTCAGTCAACATCCAGCCTTCAACCTGTTTGGATAAATCCCCTAGCTGTGACCCATCTCAAAACTTCCAGGAAATTGTGCTGTTTTTTCTTGGTAAGCTAGCTAAACCTTTAAAGGTTTCATATCAAAACTCTGTGGTTAGCTGTTGGTTTTTTTAAGTTATGCCCATGAAACATTAGCAGTCTGCTGTGGAAGTGCCTTCAGGTCCTTATCTGAAAGCAGTCCTGGCCCTCCTGACTCCACACTCATTTTAGATGGATGCCATATGACTCTCCAATGCCCCTATGAGAAGAGAAAAAAAAAGACCAGACAAACAAAACCAAAGCAACAACCCTTAGAAAAGGCAAGAGAATGAGAAGTGAAGAGATTGAAAAACTCCAGCTGGGCCAAAGCCTCTTTGGGGTTGTTGTTGCTCAGTTCCTGGTGTTCTGTTGCTTGACCGGCAAGGCTTGGTAGGCTGGGCTGAACTCATGTGAATTTTATACTTTTGGTCCTATTAGAATTATGGAGTTGGCTCGCTCTTGATAAATGCCAGTGTAAAGCAGCAGAAAATCAAGCCAGCTGAGCTGGTCATGACCTTATATGCACAGTTATAATTAACAGCTAATGAGACTGGTAAAATATGGTTCTGAAATGCAGTAGGCTGCGTCATCTGGACTATTTAGAAATTAAAATTTCAAACTGCACTTTGAAAAGGAATTAAAGACATCCTTTGCCATCATGGGCAAAAAGATAACCTCTTCCATTAAAGAGTATGTGCCATACATGTCACTGAAATGTACAGCATCTTCAGTACAGTTACGCTACAGGGTAAGAATCATTCATGATTTTGAGGTCAGAGGGTAAGAAAGCATGGCTTAGACTAATATAATACCTGATTTTAATCCGTACTTTAAATAAGGGATGCTGTTTTAAATTTTATGAAGGGGCCTTTTCTGTTACTGTTTTCTGACAATTTCTTTCTCTAACAGAATACTAAGCTTGATGAGTGATTCTCCAGAGCCTGTTCTCCTGGAATGTTCCATGCTCTGGAGTAAATGCAAAACTGTACTGAAGCAGACAAGTGAAAACCGACTATTACACAATATTCTTAAGTTACTTTAGTGTGAGGGTTTTTTCCATATATATACTTCAACTACTTCCCCTTTTTCTGTATCAGCTAGTGCTGACTAGTTGGCTTGTGTACTCAGCGAGCTATGAAGAGCAGTCATCCTCTGAAGACAAAGCTGAAATCTTTCATGATGGTTGCTTGCAAAATTTGGGGCAGAACCACAGCTAGCTTTTGTCATGGGAGTGGTTTTACTCTGGATGAGAACAAAAGCTGTGCAGATGCATTTGATTAGGAGAAGATACTTTTTTGGGTAATTCTGCCCCCAGTTATGCCCCTTGAGGCACTCAGGAGGAATGGTTGATTATTTAAAAGCACTGCAGTCTGTAGTTACTGTAGAGAAAAAAAGAGACAATTTTGGATGTAGGTACTGCATTTCAGTAAGATAAACAACCTTATGACATCAGCTTTTTCAGCGGAGTGGATGTGTGTGTCATACCGAGTTGGCTTTCTGTGACAACTGGCTGTTGTTCTTCCTGCCCAACCTGGTGGGACGCATCCTGGGCTTGCATTCAGGGCCACCGCTGTAACACTTAAAGTGAGTTTGCTTTTAATGGCTTTGGTTCAATCAGGAATCATAGAATCACAGAATGGTTTGGGTTGGAAGGGACCTTAAAGATCACCCAGTTCCAAGCCCCCTGCCATGGGCAGGGACACCTTCCACTAGACCAGGTTGCTCAAAGCCTCATCCAGCCTGGCCTTAAAGACATCCAGGGATGGGGCATCCACAACTTTTCTGGGCAATATCCTTTGATGGCAGCCACAGTAGGAGCAGAGGGCAACGAATTTGAAATGCAATAGTTGCACATGAACGAATTGAAACAACTACACATACCAGCTTCTGCTGAAGCAGCTCTCAGTTTTCCAAGGAAATGATGGCCGGTGACCACACATCTCGTGTTCTGGCTCTGTTCAGAGATTTCAGGGGATTTGTGTAGGTTTTACTGATGTCGGGAGTTTGTAGACCCTGTAGTGTTTTTCTGGAATCATCTGGGAGAAAAATATGCCCCAACATGCTTTATCCCATTTCTCATAACTCAGCTTGAGCTGTAAACTAATTGGCTTGATGAATTCTCACACCCCTCGTATAGTAGTAACCTTGGAGAAGAGGAGCTGTGCATTTAATTTGTTAAAGACCACCAAAATGACAGCTTTAATATCAAAACTCGGTTCAGCCTTCTCTGTTGAAACAATGGCAACACTTTCACCTGTATTCCTGAAGGCTGCTTAAAACTCCAGGAACTGTGCAAGATGGAAACCTCTATTTCTGGGGGGGGGTTTGTGGGTTTTGTTTTTTTCCCAAAAAATATTCTTAAACTGTTCTCGCTGTAGCACAGATGAAGTTTCATTATGAATTTGATAAGAATTTATACAGTAAATATTTTGAAGTATTCCACAATTAAAAAAGGGAGAAGAAGCAAGTTGAGAAAAATATTACAATTTCTGTGTGATTTGCAGCACTATTACTGTACAAATGATGGTTAGCATTTGAAATCAAATTCCAACACATTTTGTACATCCAAAATATGTCTTAAAATCCCTGAGTATTTAGCTTCCATGTTTTGGGGAGAGTATTTTTAATAAGCAAGAAGAGCGGAAATGATGACATCAGTAACAACTAAAATACAAATCTTTGGAATATTTGTGGCACGCCAGCTGTCCAAGAATCATCATCTTCTGACAAATGGTATCCTCTGAAGGTTGATGTACAGCACACAGATAGGGTTTTTCAAACGCTTTGCTGACTGAATGATACATTTGGAAGGTATTTGAGAGTTGTCTTTCTAGAACCGTGTAGATGCAGGTCTTGCCTTGCTGACCCGGGGAGACGCGTGTAGCTCTCTCAGTAGAGAATGGACACTAGATTTATTAGATTTACAGTTCATCTGTTACCTTATTTCGTATCACCTCGTATCAACTCTTGTTTTAACATGCTTTTAACTAACTCCTGTTCCCCCGAGAGATTAATGCTTGTACCCCTTAGCGCTCTTGAGAAAATAAATATTAAATTTGAAAGATGGATTAATTTTTCATTTCACTGCTCATTGCTTTCCTTTCAGCTTCTTGCCTGATTACATCAGCGGTGATTTTGATTCCATTCAGCCTGAAGTCAAGGAGTACTACAAGGTCAAGGTAAATTAAATCTCTTTGATGACTTTGTGTGTTAGAGCACTGTAGGATCCAACCCATTAGTGCCCCCGTTGGTCATTAGGTGATTCTGGCTCCGTTGGTTTCTTTGAGGCTTCGGTTGTGAAGCACCTTAGAGGCTGAGAAGTTGCGCTCTGCCTGGCTCTGTGCTGATGTTTAAAGCAAACACGGGAGGTGCGGTACTGCCCGGGTCCTGCGTAAGGTGCAGTTTCATTGCACCAGCTCAAGAAATAGATGGTACGTGGCTGGAGGTTATAGCAACTATCATAAAACTTCCCGAAAATTCTATGAGTGCTTTTGCTCAGTGAGATACAGAGCAATAAAGATTAACCTCCCGTTCTTCCCACGCAGCTGGCACCCACAGACTTTCTAGAGAGGTTTTTATTCCCTCTAGAGAGGGAATACAGTGGGATGTGGAAAGCGATAAGCTAAGCTAAACTGGTATTACACTTTTTCACATGGATTACTTTTGCGGCTGTAGCATCCCTTTTGTCAGCTCCATTGTAGCTGACTGTTGACGTGCAGTTCACGGAACACGTGAGGAACCATTCTGCTTGATGCAGAGTTCATACACCCGTGCAAGTGCTAATAAGCTGTAAAGGAAGCAGTATTTCATCGGGATTCATAGAATCATAGAATTATAGAAGGGTTTGGGTTGGAAGGGACCTTAAAGATCATCTAGTTCCAACCCCCCTGCCATGGGCAGGGACACCTTCCACTAGACCAGGTTGCTCCAAGCCTCGTCCAGCCTGGCCTTGGGCGCTTCCAGGGATGGGGCATCCACAACATCTCTGGATTGTAAGAACACAATCTAGACTGTGGAATCCTTGCGGGGGGTCCTCACACACCACTGAGGAAAAAGCAGTTTGGCATTTTGGCTTTAGGATTTTTCGCTTTGGATATACATAATAGGAAAAATAATTTTTTGTAAATTAAAATTAAACTTCTGTAGTCAGAAAATTGGAGTGGTAAATACAGGGGTTTTGCAACAGCATTTGCAACAGAGCACCAGCCAGAGCAACTGCCTTTTCCCTTTCCTAATAAAAGCTACCCATTGACAGAAGTCAGTCTCTCGTGACTTGTTTTGTCTATCTGAAGATAGCACACTACTGGTCAGGGGGAGATTTTCCCACTAAAGCTGATGGACATTAATCATTGAGTTATAAAACTCACTCATTTACAGGTGTTTGTGTCAAAGACAGCCTAGCATAGTGCTGAGTAAGAAGGGGGGGTATTAAACTCAGTGTATGAAGCTAATTACGGTTCTGTAAAGCGTGTCTGTAAGCAGTTGTGTCATCATCACAAAACAATGACGGGCCTGACTCCTCCATCACGCCAGCTTTGTACCAGGGTGTTGCTGCTAGTCTCGGAAGGTTTTCTACCATGTTTAAGAGATGAAAGCAAGAGCCAGATATATGCCACTACAGGAAACATGGCATACAGATTCCCATAGCAAAAGGGTTTTACTGGAAGGGATGTCCTTAAGCCAGTTCCTATGGTATTTTTAGTTGAGCAAGGATTACATGACAAGTATTTACATTCTGCCTTAAGGAATACCCATAGGTTATAAGATAGGTTATTCAGTCTTAGTTTTTATTTTCTGCAGTCTTGGTTTTGCATCATTGGCTTGTCAAGTAGGTGCTCGTAGCCTTTCATTCTTTATATTAAAAAATTACTGATGATTTTCTCATTTCTTAAAAAGTTAAATAATGTTAAAACTGGATACAACTGCACCACAACTGGAAATGGAATGTCATGTTTAAATTTTCTTTATTAAATCATGTTGCACTATAAATGAAGGCTAAAACCCCAACAGTTCTTTACTCTGTATATTTTCTGTCATTGTTAAAACAGATATTAAGAAGAGTTTTTGTACTTTCATGATAAATATGCATGTTCATCTGATCCCATAATAGCCGCACTGGCAGTCTGTCTCTGTGTAATCTGAAGTGCGTTGGAAATCACACTGCGCAAAACAGGGAGGACTTATGGTGATATTTCTGTCACTGCAGTTTCATCTGGTTCTTGCTTTAGCTGAATGTTTCTATTATTGAAACCTTTTAAACATTCCTTTGAAGTTAAAGCAGCCGATTGTATTGTTATGCCTCAAACAAGGCTCAGTTTCTAAAGTTTTAAGACCAAAGACATTATCTGAAATGATACCAAATCCGTACTTATGCATAGAAGCAGAGGGTTGAATCCAGTGCCCTTTGAAATCCAGATTAAGCTATTTATTATAAATCCAGTTTGGCTTTTCCACTAAGCAAACTTCATGTGCTTTAAAAGGCTTCTGTACACTTAGCAGGCTCTGCTTCAGATCTGTAATTAAATGCTGTGAATTTACTTACAAGTCCACTGTTTTTCCTGTTCTCTTTCCTTTTTAAGCCCCATCGAGTTGCTTATTTTTGCAGTTCTGCAGCTGTAGCACTTTCCCTTTCCTTTTTCTATTACATTTCCAGGGTTCAGTGGTTATCAGGGCTGTAGAAATACGTAATAGCTATGGTGGTATTGTCGTTCTGTTCTGTGATGATGCGCCTATAATGAGAACCACAGAGTGTATTTGTAGCGGTGAAGTAGTGCTTGTGCATCTATCTAACTTCGAGGCTTTCTTACTAAACCGTATGTTTGAGTGTTATATTCCCTGCCTGCTTTCCGAGGCCAAAATTTTTAATAATTTTGGCAACCTGAGGTGTCCCTGCCCATGGCGAGGGAGTTGGAACTGGGTGGTCTTTGGGGTCCTTTCCAACCCAAACCATTCTGTCATTCTGTAAATGGCAGTGTTAAATTATTTCCCTCAGTTATTTTAATTTAAATTCATTCGTAACCATTGAAGTTTTCTGTGACTATTTTAATTTGTCTTTTATCCCTACTTGTTAGTATTTTTTGTGTTTTGTGATACAGGATGGGGCTTTAAAAATTTAGAAGTTTGACTCATTTAAAGCATTCTTCAGAAAACTGAACCGTTTTCTAAGAAAAACACAGTTCATTTTAGGGCTTGATTCCTTGGTGAGAGGTTTTTAAGGTTTCAGAAGGAGCTGTACAAGTTGGATGGGTGGACCCGAAACAGTTGAGTCTTGAGCAGGCTGCTCCTACTTGACAATCAGCGCTCAAGCTTTCAAGCAATCCCTTGGTTTATGTGTCCTGCTG